>NW_027228657.1:331898-404835 GCF_037783145.1 Equus przewalskii | reverse complement strand
CCTAGTGGGAACATCTCTTCCAAAGGCCTGTGAAACGCAGTTTCTTTGCAGGCCTGATCTGGCTGAAGTAGGACTTCTGCTCTGGGTGTGCTACTTTGCCCTAGAGCTGAAAGGCACAACGTGCAGGCTTCTTTCCAAAGGGCGAGTTGGGCCCCACAGCATCTTGCTTCCAGCTCTTTGGGAAGCTAAGAAACAACTCGCTCTGCACAGTGCTCTTACAGCCTACCGGGAACATCTCTTCCAAAGGCCTGTGAAACGCAGTTTCTTTGCAGGCCTGATCTGGCTGAAGTAGGACTTCTGCTCTGGGTGTGCTACTTTGCCCTAGAGCTGAAAGGCACAACGTGCAGGCTTCTTTCCAAAGGGCGAGTTGGGCCCCACAGCATCTTGCTTCCAGCTCTTTGGGAAGCTAAGAAACAACTCGCTCTGCACAGTGCTCTTACAGCCTAGTGGGAACATCTCTTCCAAAGGCCTGTGAAACGCAGTTTCTTTGCAGGCCTGATCTGGCTGAAGTAGGACTTCTGCTCTGGGTGTGCTACTTTGCCCTAGAGCTGAAAGGCACAACGTGCAGGCTTCTTTCCAAAGGGCGAGTTGGGCCCCACAGCATCTTGCTTCCAGCTCTTTGGGAAGCTAAGAAACAACTCGCTCTGCACAGTGCTCTTACAGCCTAGCGGGAACATCTCTTCCAAAGGCCTGTGAAACGCAGTTTCTTTGCAGGCCTGATCTGGCTGAAGTAGGACTTCTGCTCTGGGTGTGCTACTTTGCCCTAGAGCTGAAAGGCACAACGTGCAGGCTTCTTTCCAAAGGGCGAGTTGGGCCCCACAGCATCTTGCTTCCAGCTCTTTGGGAAGCTAAGAAACAACTCGCTCTGCACAGTGCTCTTACAGCCTACCGGGAACATCTCTTCCAAAGGCCTGTGAAACGCAGTTTCTTTGCAGGCCTGATCTGGCTGAAGTAGGACTTCTGCTCTGGGTGTGCTACTTTGCCCTAGAGCTGAAAGGCACAACGTGCAGGCTTCTTTCCAAAGGGCGAGTTGGGCCCCACAGCATCTTGCTTCCAGCTCTTTGGGAAGCTAAGAAACAACTCGCTCTGCACAGTGCTCTTACAGCCTAGCCGGGAACATCTCTTCCAAAGGCCTGTGAAACGCAGTTTCTTTGCAGGCCTGATCTGGCTGAAGTAGGACTTCTGCTCTGGGTGTGCTACTTTGCCCTAGAGCTGAAAGGCACAACGTGCAGGCTTCTTTCCAAAGGGCGAGTTGGGCCCCACAGCATCTTGCTTCCAGCTCTTTGGGAAGCTAAGAAACAACTCGCTCTGCACAGTGCTCTTACAGCCTACCGGGAACATCTCTTCCAAAGGCCTGTGAAACGCAGTTTCTTTGCAGGCCTGATCTGGCTGAAGTAGGACTTCTGCTCTGGGTGTGCTACTTTGCCCTAGAGCTGAAAGGCACAACGTGCAGGCTTCTTTCCAAAGGGCGAGTTGGGCCCCACAGCATCTTGCTTCCAGCTCTTTGGGAAGCTAAGAAACAACTCGCTCTGCACAGTGCTCTTACAGCCTACCGGGAACATCTCTTCCAAAGGCCTGTGAAACGCAGTTTCTTTGCAGGCCTGATCTGGCTGAAGTAGGACTTCTGCTCTGGGTGTGCTACTTTGCCCTAGAGCTGAAAGGCACAACGTGCAGGCTTCTTTCCAAAGGGCGAGTTGGGCCCCACAGCATCTTGCTTCCAGCTCTTTGGGAAGCTAAGAAACAACTCGCTCTGCACAGTGCTCTTACAGCCTACCGGGAACATCTCTTCCAAAGGCCTGTGAAACGCAGTTTCTTTGCAGGCCTGATCTGGCTGAAGTAGGACTTCTGCTCTGGGTGTGCTACTTTGCCCTAGAGCTGAAAGGCACAACGTGCAGGCTTCTTTCCAAAGGGCGAGTTGGGCCCCACAGCATCTTGCTTCCAGCTCTTTGGGAAGCTAAGAAACAACTCGCTCTGCACAGTGCTCTTACAGCCTACCGGGAACATCTCTTCCAAAGGCCTGTGAAACGCAGTTTCTTTGCAGGCCTGATCTGGCTGAAGTAGGACTTCTGCTCTGGGTGTGCTACTTTGCCCTAGAGCTGAAAGGCACAACGTGCAGGCTTCTTTCCAAAGGGCGAGTTGGGCCCCACAGCATCTTGCTTCCAGCTCTTTGGGAAGCTAAGAAACAACTCGCTCTGCACAGTGCTCTTACAGCCTACCGGGAACATCTCTTCCAAAGGCCTGTGAAACGCAGTTTCTTTGCAGGCCTGATCTGGCTGAAGTAGGACTTCTGCTCTGGGTGTGCTACTTTGCCCTAGAGCTGAAAGGCACAACGTGCAGGCTTCTTTCCAAAGGGCGAGTTGGGCCCCACAGCATCTTGCTTCCAGCTCTTTGGGAAGCTAAGAAACAACTCGCTCTGCACAGTGCTCTTACAGCCTACCGGGAACATCTCTTCCAAAGGCCTGTGAAACGCAGTTTCTTTGCAGGCCTGATCTGGCTGAAGTAGGACTTCTGCTCTGGGTGTGCTACTTTGCCCTAGAGCTGAAAGGCACAACGTGCAGGCTTCTTTCCAAAGGGCGAGTTGGGCCCCACAGCATCTTGCTTCCAGCTCTTTGGGAAGCTAAGAAACAACTCGCTCTGCACAGTGCTCTTACAGCCTAGTGGGAACATCTCTTCCAAAGGCCTGTGAAACGCAGTTTCTTTGCAGGCCTGATCTGGCTGAAGTAGGACTTCTGCTCTGGGTGTGCTACTTTGCCCTAGAGCTGAAAGGCACAACGTGCAGGCTTCTTTCCAAAGGGCGAGTTGGGCCCCACAGCATCTTGCTTCCAGCTCTTTGGGAAGCTAAGAAACAACTCGCTCTGCACAGTGCTCTTACAGCCTACCGGGAACATCTCTTCCAAAGGCCTGTGAAACGCAGTTTCTTTGCAGGCCTGATCTGGCTGAAGTAGGACTTCTGCTCTGGGTGTGCTACTTTGCCCTAGAGCTGAAAGGCACAACGTGCAGGCTTCTTTCCAAAGGGCGAGTTGGGCCCCACAGCATCTTGCTTCCAGCTCTTTGGGAAGCTAAGAAACAACTCGCTCTGCACAGTGCTCTTACAGCCTACCGGGAACATCTCTTCCAAAGGCCTGTGAAACGCAGTTTCTTTGCAGGCCTGATCTGGCTGAAGTAGGACTTCTGCTCTGGGTGTGCTACTTTGCCCTAGAGCTGAAAGGCACAACGTGCAGGCTTCTTTCCAAAGGGCGAGTTGGGCCCCACAGCATCTTGCTTCCAGCTCTTTGGGAAGCTAAGAAACAACTCGCTCTGCACAGTGCTCTTACAGCCTAGCGGGAACATCTCTTCCAAAGGCCTGTGAAACGCAGTTTCTTTGCAGGCCTGATCTGGCTGAAGTAGGACTTCTGCTCTGGGTGTGCTACTTTGCCCTAGAGCTGAAAGGCACAACGTGCAGGCTTCTTTCCAAAGGGCGAGTTGGGCCCCACAGCATCTTGCTTCCAGCTCTTTGGGAAGCTAAGAAACAACTCGCTCTGCACAGTGCTCTTACAGCCTACCGGGAACATCTCTTCCAAAGGCCTGTGAAACGCAGTTTCTTTGCAGGCCTGATCTGGCTGAAGTAGGACTTCTGCTCTGGGTGTGCTACTTTGCCCTAGAGCTGAAAGGCACAACGTGCAGGCTTCTTTCCAAAGGGCGAGTTGGGCCCCACAGCATCTTGCTTCCAGCTCTTTGGGAAGCTAAGAAACAACTCGCTCTGCACAGTGCTCTTACAGCCTACCGGGAACATCTCTTCCAAAGGCCTGTGAAACGCAGTTTCTTTGCAGGCCTGATCTGGCTGAAGTAGGACTTCTGCTCTGGGTGTGCTACTTTGCCCTAGAGCTGAAAGGCACAACGTGCAGGCTTCTTTCCAAAGGGCGAGTTGGGCCCCACAGCATCTTGCTTCCAGCTCTTTGGGAAGCTAAGAAACAACTCGCTCTGCACAGTGCTCTTACAGCCTACCGGGAACATCTCTTCCAAAGGCCTGTGAAACGCAGTTTCTTTGCAGGCCTGATCTGGCTGAAGTAGGACTTCTGCTCTGGGTGTGCTACTTTGCCCTAGAGCTGAAAGGCACAACGTGCAGGCTTCTTTCCAAAGGGCGAGTTGGGCCCCACAGCATCTTGCTTCCAGCTCTTTGGGAAGCTAAGAAACAACTCGCTCTGCACAGTGCTCTTACAGCCTACCGGGAACATCTCTTCCAAAGGCCTGTGAAACGCAGTTTCTTTGCAGGCCTGATCTGGCTGAAGTAGGACTTCTGCTCTGGGTGTGCTACTTTGCCCTAGAGCTGAAAGGCACAACGTGCAGGCTTCTTTCCAAAGGGCGAGTTGGGCCCCACAGCATCTTGCTTCCAGCTCTTTGGGAAGCTAAGAAACAACTCGCTCTGCACAGTGCTCTTACAGCCTACCGGGAACATCTCTTCCAAAGGCCTGTGAAACGCAGTTTCTTTGCAGGCCTGATCTGGCTGAAGTAGGACTTCTGCTCTGGGTGTGCTACTTTGCCCTAGAGCTGAAAGGCACAACGTGCAGGCTTCTTTCCAAAGGGCGAGTTGGGCCCCACAGCATCTTGCTTCCAGCTCTTTGGGAAGCTAAGAAACAACTCGCTCTGCACAGTGCACTTACAGCCTAGTGGGAACATCTCTTCCAAAGGCCTGTGAAACGCAGTTTCTTTGCAGGCCTGATCTGGCTGAAGTAGGACTTCTGCTCTGGGTGTGCTACTTTGCCCTAGAGCTGAAAGGCACAACGTGCAGGCTTCTTTCCAAAGGGCGAGTTGGGCCCCACAGCATCTTGCTTCCAGCTCTTTGGGAAGCTAAGAAACAACTCGCTCTGCACAGTGCTCTTACAGCCTACCGGGAACATCTCTTCCAAAGGCCTGTGAAACGCAGTTTCTTTGCAGGCCTGATCTGGCTGAAGTAGGACTTCTGCTCTGGGTGTGCTACTTTGCCCTAGAGCTGAAAGGCACAACGTGCAGGCTTCTTTCCAAAGGGCGAGTTGGGCCCCACAGCATCTTGCTTCCAGCTCTTTGGGAAGCTAAGAAACAACTCGCTCTGCACAGTGCTCTTACAGCCTACCGGGAACATCTCTTCCAAAGGCCTGTGAAACGCAGTTTCTTTGCAGGCCTGATCTGGCTGAAGTAGGACTTCTGCTCTGGGTGTGCTACTTTGCCCTAGAGCTGAAAGGCACAACGTGCAGGCTTCTTTCCAAAGGGCGAGTTGGGCCCCACAGCATCTTGCTTCCAGCTCTTTGGGAAGCTAAGAAACAACTCGCTCTGCACAGTGCTCTTACAGCCTACCGGGAACATCTCTTCCAAAGGCCTGTGAAACGCAGTTTCTTTGCAGGCCTGATCTGGCTGAAGTAGGACTTCTGCTCTGGGTGTGCTACTTTGCCCTAGAGCTGAAAGGCACAACGTGCAGGCTTCTTTCCAAAGGGCGAGTTGGGCCCCACAGCATCTTGCTTCCAGCTCTTTGGGAAGCTAAGAAACAACTCGCTCTGCACAGTGCTCTTACAGCCTACCGGGAACATCTCTTCCAAAGGCCTGTGAAACGCAGTTTCTTTGCAGGCCTGATCTGGCTGAAGTAGGACTTCTGCTCTGGGTGTGCTACTTTGCCCTAGAGCTGAAAGGCACAACGTGCAGGCTTCTTTCCAAAGGGCGAGTTGGGCCCCACAGCATCTTGCTTCCAGCTCTTTGGGAAGCTAAGAAACAACTCGCTCTGCACAGTGCTCTTACAGCCTAGCGGGAACATCTCTTCCAAAGGCCTGTGAAACGCAGTTTCTTTGCAGGCCTGATCTGGCTGAAGTAGGACTTCTGCTCTGGGTGTGCTACTTTGCCCTAGAGCTGAAAGGCACAACGTGCAGGCTTCTTTCCAAAGGGCGAGTTGGGCCCCACAGCATCTTGCTTCCAGCTCTTTGGGAAGCTAAGAAACAACTCGCTCTGCACAGTGCTCTTACAGCCTACCGGGAACATCTCTTCCAAAGGCCTGTGAAACGCAGTTTCTTTGCAGGCCTGATCTGGCTGAAGTAGGACTTCTGCTCTGGGTGTGCTACTTTGCCCTAGAGCTGAAAGGCACAACGTGCAGGCTTCTTTCCAAAGGGCGAGTTGGGCCCCACAGCATCTTGCTTCCAGCTCTTTGGGAAGCTAAGAAACAACTCGCTCTGCACAGTGCACTTACAGCCTAGTGGGAACATCTCTTCCAAAGGCCTGTGAAACGCAGTTTCTTTGCAGGCCTGATCTGGCTGAAGTAGGACTTCTGCTCTGGGTGTGCTACTTTGCCCTAGAGCTGAAAGGCACAACGTGCAGGCTTCTTTCCAAAGGGCGAGTTGGGCCCCACAGCATCTTGCTTCCAGCTCTTTGGGAAGCTAAGAAACAACTCGCTCTGCACAGTGCTCTTACAGCCTACCGGGAACATCTCTTCCAAAGGCCTGTGAAACGCAGTTTCTTTGCAGGCCTGATCTGGCTGAAGTAGGACTTCTGCTCTGGGTGTGCTACTTTGCCCTAGAGCTGAAAGGCACAACGTGCAGGCTTCTTTCCAAAGGGCGAGTTGGGCCCCACAGCATCTTGCTTCCAGCTCTTTGGGAAGCTAAGAAACAACTCGCTCTGCACAGTGCTCTTACAGCCTACCGGGAACATCTCTTCCAAAGGCCTGTGAAACGCAGTTTCTTTGCAGGCCTGATCTGGCTGAAGTAGGACTTCTGCTCTGGGTGTGCTACTTTGCCCTAGAGCTGAAAGGCACAACGTGCAGGCTTCTTTCCAAAGGGCGAGTTGGGCCCCACAGCATCTTGCTTCCAGCTCTTTGGGAAGCTAAGAAACAACTCGCTCTGCACAGTGCACTTACAGCCTAGTGGGAACATCTCTTCCAAAGGCCTGTGAAACGCAGTTTCTTTGCAGGCCTGATCTGGCTGAAGTAGGACTTCTGCTCTGGGTGTGCTACTTTGCCCTAGAGCTGAAAGGCACAACGTGCAGGCTTCTTTCCAAAGGGCGAGTTGGGCCCCACAGCATCTTGCTTCCAGCTCTTTGGGAAGCTAAGAAACAACTCGCTCTGCACAGTGCTCTTACAGCCTACCGGGAACATCTCTTCCAAAGGCCTGTGAAACGCAGTTTCTTTGCAGGCCTGATCTGGCTGAAGTAGGACTTCTGCTCTGGGTGTGCTACTTTGCCCTAGAGCTGAAAGGCACAACGTGCAGGCTTCTTTCCAAAGGGCGAGTTGGGCCCCACAGCATCTTGCTTCCAGCTCTTTGGGAAGCTAAGAAACAACTCGCTCTGCACAGTGCTCTTACAGCCTACCGGGAACATCTCTTCCAAAGGCCTGTGAAACGCAGTTTCTTTGCAGGCCTGATCTGGCTGAAGTAGGACTTCTGCTCTGGGTGTGCTACTTTGCCCTAGAGCTGAAAGGCACAACGTGCAGGCTTCTTTCCAAAGGGCGAGTTGGGCCCCACAGCATCTTGCTTCCAGCTCTTTGGGAAGCTAAGAAACAACTCGCTCTGCACAGTGCTCTTACAGCCTACCGGGAACATCTCTTCCAAAGGCCTGTGAAACGCAGTTTCTTTGCAGGCCTGATCTGGCTGAAGTAGGACTTCTGCTCTGGGTGTGCTACTTTGCCCTAGAGCTGAAAGGCACAACGTGCAGGCTTCTTTCCAAAGGGCGAGTTGGGCCCCACAGCATCTTGCTTCCAGCTCTTTGGGAAGCTAAGAAACAACTCGCTCTGCACAGTGCTCTTACAGCCTACCGGGAACATCTCTTCCAAAGGCCTGTGAAACGCAGTTTCTTTGCAGGCCTGATCTGGCTGAAGTAGGACTTCTGCTCTGGGTGTGCTACTTTGCCCTAGAGCTGAAAGGCACAACGTGCAGGCTTCTTTCCAAAGGGCGAGTTGGGCCCCACAGCATCTTGCTTCCAGCTCTTTGGGAAGCTAAGAAACAACTCGCTCTGCACAGTGCTCTTACAGCCTAGCGGGAACATCTCTTCCAAAGGCCTGTGAAACGCAGTTTCTTTGCAGGCCTGATCTGGCTGAAGTAGGACTTCTGCTCTGGGTGTGCTACTTTGCCCTAGAGCTGAAAGGCACAACGTGCAGGCTTCTTTCCAAAGGGCGAGTTGGGCCCCACAGCATCTTGCTTCCAGCTCTTTGGGAAGCTAAGAAACAACTCGCTCTGCACAGTGCTCTTACAGCCTACCGGGAACATCTCTTCCAAAGGCCTGTGAAACGCAGTTTCTTTGCAGGCCTGATCTGGCTGAAGTAGGACTTCTGCTCTGGGTGTGCTACTTTGCCCTAGAGCTGAAAGGCACAACGTGCAGGCTTCTTTCCAAAGGGCGAGTTGGGCCCCACAGCATCTTGCTTCCAGCTCTTTGGGAAGCTAAGAAACAACTCGCTCTGCACAGTGCACTTACAGCCTAGTGGGAACATCTCTTCCAAAGGCCTGTGAAACGCAGTTTCTTTGCAGGCCTGATCTGGCTGAAGTAGGACTTCTGCTCTGGGTGTGCTACTTTGCCCTAGAGCTGAAAGGCACAACGTGCAGGCTTCTTTCCAAAGGGCGAGTTGGGCCCCACAGCATCTTGCTTCCAGCTCTTTGGGAAGCTAAGAAACAACTCGCTCTGCACAGTGCTCTTACAGCCTACCGGGAACATCTCTTCCAAAGGCCTGTGAAACGCAGTTTCTTTGCAGGCCTGATCTGGCTGAAGTAGGACTTCTGCTCTGGGTGTGCTACTTTGCCCTAGAGCTGAAAGGCACAACGTGCAGGCTTCTTTCCAAAGGGCGAGTTGGGCCCCACAGCATCTTGCTTCCAGCTCTTTGGGAAGCTAAGAAACAACTCGCTCTGCACAGTGCTCTTACAGCCTACCGGGAACATCTCTTCCAAAGGCCTGTGAAACGCAGTTTCTTTGCAGGCCTGATCTGGCTGAAGTAGGACTTCTGCTCTGGGTGTGCTACTTTGCCCTAGAGCTGAAAGGCACAACGTGCAGGCTTCTTTCCAAAGGGCGAGTTGGGCCCCACAGCATCTTGCTTCCAGCTCTTTGGGAAGCTAAGAAACAACTCGCTCTGCACAGTGCTCTTACAGCCTACCGGGAACATCTCTTCCAAAGGCCTGTGAAACGCAGTTTCTTTGCAGGCCTGATCTGGCTGAAGTAGGACTTCTGCTCTGGGTGTGCTACTTTGCCCTAGAGCTGAAAGGCACAACGTGCAGGCTTCTTTCCAAAGGGCGAGTTGGGCCCCACAGCATCTTGCTTCCAGCTCTTTGGGAAGCTAAGAAACAACTCGCTCTGCACAGTGCTCTTACAGCCTACCGGGAACATCTCTTCCAAAGGCCTGTGAAACGCAGTTTCTTTGCAGGCCTGATCTGGCTGAAGTAGGACTTCTGCTCTGGGTGTGCTACTTTGCCCTAGAGCTGAAAGGCACAACGTGCAGGCTTCTTTCCAAAGGGCGAGTTGGGCCCCACAGCATCTTGCTTCCAGCTCTTTGGGAAGCTAAGAAACAACTCGCTCTGCACAGTGCTCTTACAGCCTACCGGGAACATCTCTTCCAAAGGCCTGTGAAACGCAGTTTCTTTGCAGGCCTGATCTGGCTGAAGTAGGACTTCTGCTCTGGGTGTGCTACTTTGCCCTAGAGCTGAAAGGCACAACGTGCAGGCTTCTTTCCAAAGGGCGAGTTGGGCCCCACAGCATCTTGCTTCCAGCTCTTTGGGAAGCTAAGAAACAACTCGCTCTGCACAGTGCTCTTACAGCCTACCGGGAACATCTCTTCCAAAGGCCTGTGAAACGCAGTTTCTTTGCAGGCCTGATCTGGCTGAAGTAGGACTTCTGCTCTGGGTGTGCTACTTTGCCCTAGAGCTGAAAGGCACAACGTGCAGGCTTCTTTCCAAAGGGCGAGTTGGGCCCCACAGCATCTTGCTTCCAGCTCTTTGGGAAGCTAAGAAACAACTCGCTCTGCACAGTGCTCTTACAGCCTACTGGGAACATCTCTTCCAAAGGCCTGTGAAACGCAGTTTCTTTGCAGGCCTGATCTGGCTGAAGTAGGACTTCTGCTCTGGGTGTGCTACTTTGCCCTAGAGCTGAAAGGCACAACGTGCAGGCTTCTTTCCAAAGGGCGAGTTGGGCCCCACAGCATCTTGCTTCCAGCTCTTTGGGAAGCTAAGAAACAACTCGCTCTGCACAGTGCTCTTACAGCCTACCGGGAACATCTCTTCCAAAGGCCTGTGAAACGCAGTTTCTTTGCAGGCCTGATCTGGCTGAAGTAGGACTTCTGCTCTGGGTGTGCTACTTTGCCCTAGAGCTGAAAGGCACAACGTGCAGGCTTCTTTCCAAAGGGCGAGTTGGGCCCCACAGCATCTTGCTTCCAGCTCTTTGGGAAGCTAAGAAACAACTCGCTCTGCACAGTGCTCTTACAGCCTACCGGGAACATCTCTTCCAAAGGCCTGTGAAACGCAGTTTCTTTGCAGGCCTGATCTGGCTGAAGTAGGACTTCTGCTCTGGGTGTGCTACTTTGCCCTAGAGCTGAAAGGCACAACGTGCAGGCTTCTTTCCAAAGGGCGAGTTGGGCCCCACAGCATCTTGCTTCCAGCTCTTTGGGAAGCTAAGAAACAACTCGCTCTGCACAGTGCTCTTACAGCCTACCGGGAACATCTCTTCCAAAGGCCTGTGAAACGCAGTTTCTTTGCAGGCCTGATCTGGCTGAAGTAGGACTTCTGCTCTGGGTGTGCTACTTTGCCCTAGAGCTGAAAGGCACAACGTGCAGGCTTCTTTCCAAAGGGCGAGTTGGGCCCCACAGCATCTTGCTTCCAGCTCTTTGGGAAGCTAAGAAACAACTCGCTCTGCACAGTGCTCTTACAGCCTAGCGGGAACATCTCTTCCAAAGGCCTGTGAAACGCAGTTTCTTTGCAGGCCTGATCTGGCTGAAGTAGGACTTCTGCTCTGGGTGTGCTACTTTGCCCTAGAGCTGAAAGGCACAACGTGCAGGCTTCTTTCCAAAGGGCGAGTTGGGCCCCACAGCATCTTGCTTCCAGCTCTTTGGGAAGCTAAGAAACAACTCGCTCTGCACAGTGCTCTTACAGCCTACCGGGAACATCTCTTCCAAAGGCCTGTGAAACGCAGTTTCTTTGCAGGCCTGATCTGGCTGAAGTAGGACTTCTGCTCTGGGTGTGCTACTTTGCCCTAGAGCTGAAAGGCACAACGTGCAGGCTTCTTTCCAAAGGGCGAGTTGGGCCCCACAGCATCTTGCTTCCAGCTCTTTGGGAAGCTAAGAAACAACTCGCTCTGCACAGTGCTCTTACAGCCTACTGGGAACATCTCTTCCAAAGGCCTGTGAAACGCAGTTTCTTTGCAGGCCTGATCTGGCTGAAGTAGGACTTCTGCTCTGGGTGTGCTACTTTGCCCTAGAGCTGAAAGGCACAACGTGCAGGCTTCTTTCCAAAGGGCGAGTTGGGCCCCACAGCATCTTGCTTCCAGCTCTTTGGGAAGCTAAGAAACAACTCGCTCTGCACAGTGCTCTTACAGCCTACCGGGAACATCTCTTCCAAAGGCCTGTGAAACGCAGTTTCTTTGCAGGCCTGATCTGGCTGAAGTAGGACTTCTGCTCTGGGTGTGCTACTTTGCCCTAGAGCTGAAAGGCACAACGTGCAGGCTTCTTTCCAAAGGGCGAGTTGGGCCCCACAGCATCTTGCTTCCAGCTCTTTGGGAAGCTAAGAAACAACTCGCTCTGCACAGTGCTCTTACAGCCTACCGGGAACATCTCTTCCAAAGGCCTGTGAAACGCAGTTTCTTTGCAGGCCTGATCTGGCTGAAGTAGGACTTCTGCTCTGGGTGTGCTACTTTGCCCTAGAGCTGAAAGGCACAACGTGCAGGCTTCTTTCCAAAGGGCGAGTTGGGCCCCACAGCATCTTGCTTCCAGCTCTTTGGGAAGCTAAGAAACAACTCGCTCTGCACAGTGCTCTTACAGCCTACCGGGAACATCTCTTCCAAAGGCCTGTGAAACGCAGTTTCTTTGCAGGCCTGATCTGGCTGAAGTAGGACTTCTGCTCTGGGTGTGCTACTTTGCCCTAGAGCTGAAAGGCACAACGTGCAGGCTTCTTTCCAAAGGGCGAGTTGGGCCCCACAGCATCTTGCTTCCAGCTCTTTGGGAAGCTAAGAAACAACTCGCTCTGCACAGTGCACTTACAGCCTAGTGGGAACATCTCTTCCAAAGGCCTGTGAAACGCAGTTTCTTTGCAGGCCTGATCTGGCTGAAGTAGGACTTCTGCTCTGGGTGTGCTACTTTGCCCTAGAGCTGAAAGGCACAACGTGCAGGCTTCTTTCCAAAGGGCGAGTTGGGCCCCACAGCATCTTGCTTCCAGCTCTTTGGGAAGCTAAGAAACAACTCGCTCTGCACAGTGCTCTTACAGCCTACCGGGAACATCTCTTCCAAAGGCCTGTGAAACGCAGTTTCTTTGCAGGCCTGATCTGGCTGAAGTAGGACTTCTGCTCTGGGTGTGCTACTTTGCCCTAGAGCTGAAAGGCACAACGTGCAGGCTTCTTTCCAAAGGGCGAGTTGGGCCCCACAGCATCTTGCTTCCAGCTCTTTGGGAAGCTAAGAAACAACTCGCTCTGCACAGTGCTCTTACAGCCTAGCGGGAACATCTCTTCCAAAGGCCTGTGAAACGCAGTTTCTTTGCAGGCCTGATCTGGCTGAAGTAGGACTTCTGCTCTGGGTGTGCTACTTTGCCCTAGAGCTGAAAGGCACAACGTGCAGGCTTCTTTCCAAAGGGCGAGTTGGGCCCCACAGCATCTTGCTTCCAGCTCTTTGGGAAGCTAAGAAACAACTCGCTCTGCACAGTGCTCTTACAGCCTACCGGGAACATCTCTTCCAAAGGCCTGTGAAACGCAGTTTCTTTGCAGGCCTGATCTGGCTGAAGTAGGACTTCTGCTCTGGGTGTGCTACTTTGCCCTAGAGCTGAAAGGCACAACGTGCAGGCTTCTTTCCAAAGGGCGAGTTGGGCCCCACAGCATCTTGCTTCCAGCTCTTTGGGAAGCTAAGAAACAACTCGCTCTGCACAGTGCTCTTACAGCCTACTGGGAACATCTCTTCCAAAGGCCTGTGAAACGCAGTTTCTTTGCAGGCCTGATCTGGCTGAAGTAGGACTTCTGCTCTGGGTGTGCTACTTTGCCCTAGAGCTGAAAGGCACAACGTGCAGGCTTCTTTCCAAAGGGCGAGTTGGGCCCCACAGCATCTTGCTTCCAGCTCTTTGGGAAGCTAAGAAACAACTCGCTCTGCACAGTGCTCTTACAGCCTACCGGGAACATCTCTTCCAAAGGCCTGTGAAACGCAGTTTCTTTGCAGGCCTGATCTGGCTGAAGTAGGACTTCTGCTCTGGGTGTGCTACTTTGCCCTAGAGCTGAAAGGCACAACGTGCAGGCTTCTTTCCAAAGGGCGAGTTGGGCCCCACAGCATCTTGCTTCCAGCTCTTTGGGAAGCTAAGAAACAACTCGCTCTGCACAGTGCTCTTACAGCCTACCGGGAACATCTCTTCCAAAGGCCTGTGAAACGCAGTTTCTTTGCAGGCCTGATCTGGCTGAAGTAGGACTTCTGCTCTGGGTGTGCTACTTTGCCCTAGAGCTGAAAGGCACAACGTGCAGGCTTCTTTCCAAAGGGCGAGTTGGGCCCCACAGCATCTTGCTTCCAGCTCTTTGGGAAGCTAAGAAACAACTCGCTCTGCACAGTGCTCTTACAGCCTACCGGGAACATCTCTTCCAAAGGCCTGTGAAACGCAGTTTCTTTGCAGGCCTGATCTGGCTGAAGTAGGACTTCTGCTCTGGGTGTGCTACTTTGCCCTAGAGCTGAAAGGCACAACGTGCAGGCTTCTTTCCAAAGGGCGAGTTGGGCCCCACAGCATCTTGCTTCCAGCTCTTTGGGAAGCTAAGAAACAACTCGCTCTGCACAGTGCTCTTACAGCCTACCGGGAACATCTCTTCCAAAGGCCTGTGAAACGCAGTTTCTTTGCAGGCCTGATCTGGCTGAAGTACGACTTCTGCTCTGGGTGTGCTACTTTGCCCTAGAGCTGAAAGGCACAACGTGCAGGCTTCTTTCCAAAGGGCGAGTTGGGCCCCACAGCATCTTGCTTCCAGCTCTTTGGGAAGCTAAGAAACAACTCGCTCTGCACAGTGCTCTTACAGCCTACCGGGAACATCTCTTCCAAAGGCCTGTGAAACGCAGTTTCTTTGCAGGCCTGATCTGGCTGAAGTAGGACTTCTGCTCTGGGTGTGCTACTTTGCCCTAGAGCTGAAAGGCACAACGTGCAGGCTTCTTTCCAAAGGGCGAGTTGGGCCCCACAGCATCTTGCTTCCAGCTCTTTGGGAAGCTAAGAAACAACTCGCTCTGCACAGTGCTCTTACAGCCTACCGGGAACATCTCTTCCAAAGGCCTGTGAAACGCAGTTTCTTTGCAGGCCTGATCTGGCTGAAGTAGGACTTCTGCTCTGGGTGTGCTACTTTGCCCTAGAGCTGAAAGGCACAACGTGCAGTCTTCTTTCCAAAGGGCGAGTTGGGCCCCACAGCATCTTGCTTCCAGCTCTTTGGGAAGCTAAGAAACAACTCGCTCTGCACAGTGCTCTAACAGCCTAGTGGGAACATCTCTTCCAAAGGCCTGTGAAACGCAGTTTCTTTGCAGGCCTGATCTGGCTGAAGTAGGACTTCTGCTCTGGGTGTGCTACTTTGCCCTAGAGCTGAAAGGCACAACGTGCAGGCTTCTTTCCAAAGGGCGAGTTGGGCCCCACAGCATCTTGCTTCCAGCTCTTTGGGAAGCTAAGAAACAACTCGCTCTGCACAGTGCTCTTACAGCCTACCGGGAACATCTCTTCCAAAGGCCTGTGAAACGCAGTTTCTTTGCAGGCCTGATCTGGCTGAAGTAGGACTTCTGCTCTGGGTGTGCTACTTTGCCCTAGAGCTGAAAGGCACAACGTGCAGGCTTCTTTCCAAAGGGCGAGTTGGGCCCCACAGCATCTTGCTTCCAGCTCTTTGGGAAGCTAAGAAACAACTCGCTCTGCACAGTGCTCTTACAGCCTAGCGGGAACATCTCTTCCAAAGGCCTGTGAAACGCAGTTTCTTTGCAGGCCTGATCTGGCTGAAGTAGGACTTCTGCTCTGGGTGTGCTACTTTGCCCTAGAGCTGAAAGGCACAACGTGCAGGCTTCTTTCCAAAGGGCGAGTTGGGCCCCACAGCATCTTGCTTCCAGCTCTTTGGGAAGCTAAGAAACAACTCGCTCTGCACAGTGCTCTTACAGCCTACCGGGAACATCTCTTCCAAAGGCCTGTGAAACGCAGTTTCTTTGCAGGCCTGATCTGGCTGAAGTAGGACTTCTGCTCTGGGTGTGCTACTTTGCCCTAGAGCTGAAAGGCACAACGTGCAGGCTTCTTTCCAAAGGGCGAGTTGGGCCCCACAGCATCTTGCTTCCAGCTCTTTGGGAAGCTAAGAAACAACTCGCTCTGCACAGTGCTCTTACAGCCTACCGGGAACATCTCTTCCAAAGGCCTGTGAAACGCAGTTTCTTTGCAGGCCTGATCTGGCTGAAGTAGGACTTCTGCTCTGGGTGTGCTACTTTGCCCTAGAGCTGAAAGGCACAACGTGCAGGCTTCTTTCCAAAGGGCGAGTTGGGCCCCACAGCATCTTGCTTCCAGCTCTTTGGGAAGCTAAGAAACAACTCGCTCTGAACAGTGCTCTTACAGCCTACCGGGAACATCTCTTCCAAAGGCCTGTGAAACGCAGTTTCTTTGCAGGTCTTATCTGGCTGAAGTAGGACTTCTGCTCTGGGTGTGCTACTTTGCCCTAGACCTGAAAGGCACAACGTGCAGGCTTCTTTCCAAAGGGCGAGTTGGGCCCCACAGCATCTTGCTTCCAGCTCTTTGGGAAGCTAAGAAACAACTCGCTCTGCACAGTGCTCTTACAGCCTACCGGGAACATCTCTTCCAAAGGCCTGTGAAACGCAGTTTCTTTGGAGGCCTGATCTGGCTGAAGTACGACTTCTGCTCTGGGTGTGCTACTTTGCCCTAGAGCTGAAAGGCACAACGTGCAGGCTTCTTTCCAAAGGGCGAGTTGGGCCCCACAGCATCTTGCTTCCAGCTCTTTGGGAAGCTAAGAAACAACTCGCTCTGCACAGTGCTCTTACAGCCTACCGGGAACATCTCTTCCAAAGGCCTGTGAAACGCAGTTTCTTTGCAGGCCTGATCTGGCTGAAGTAGGACTTCTGCTCTGGGTGTGCTACTTTGCCCTAGAGCTGAAAGGCACAACGTGCAGGCTTCTTTCCAAAGGGCGAGTTGGGCCCCACAGCATCTTGCTTCCAGCTCTTTGGGAAGCTAAGAAACAACTCGCTCTGCACAGTGCTCTTACAGCCTACCGGGAACATCTCTTCCATAGGCCTGTGAAACGCAGTTTCTTTGCAGGCCTGATCTGGCTGAAGTAGGACTTCTGCTCTGGGTGTGCTACTTTGCCCTAGATCTGAAAGGCACAACGTGCAGTCTTCTTTCCAAAGGGCGAGTTGGGCCCCACAGCATCTTGCTTCCAGCTCTTTGGGAAGCTAAGAAACAACTCGCTCTGCACAGTGCTCTAACAGCCTAGTGGGAACATCTCTTCCAAAGGCCTGTGAAACGCAGTTTCTTTGCAGGCCTGATCTGGCTGAAGTAGGACTTCTGCTCTGGTGTGCTACTTTGCCCTAGAGCTGAAAGGCACAACGTGCAGGCTTCTTTCCAAAGGGCGAGTTGGGCCCCACAGCATCTTGCTTCCAGCTCTTTGGGAAGCTAAGAAACAACTCGCTCTGCACAGTGCTCTTACAGCCTACCGGGAACATCTCTTCCAAAGGCCTGTGAAACGCAGTTTCTTTGCAGGCCTGATCTGGCTGAAGTAGGACTTCTGCTCTGGGTGTGCTACTTTGCCCTAGAGCTGAAAGGCACAACGTGCAGGCTTCTTTCCAAAGGGCGAGTTGGGCCCCACAGCATCTTGCTTCCAGCTCTTTGGGAAGCTAAGAAACAACTCGCTCTGCACAGTGCTCTTACAGCCTAGCGGGAACATCTCTTCCAAAGGCCTGTGAAACGCAGTTTCTTTGCAGGCCTGATCTGGCTGAAGTAGGACTTCTGCTCTGGGTGTGCTACTTTGCCCTAGAGCTGAAAGGCACAACGTGCAGGCTTCTTTCCAAGGGGCGAGTTGGGCCCCACAGCATCTTGCTTCCAGCTCTTTGGGAAGCTAAGAAACAACTCGCTCTGCACAGTGCTCTTACAGCCTACCGGGAACATCTCTTCCAAAGGCCTGTGAAACGCAGTTTCTTTGCAGGCCTTATCTGGCTGAAGTAGGACTTCTGCTCTGGCTGTGCTACTTTGCCCTAGAGCTGAAAGGCACAACGTGCAGGCTTCTTTCCAAAGGGCGAGTTGGGCCCCACAGCATCTTGCTTCCAGCTCTTTGGGAAGCTAAGAAACAACTCGCTCTGCACAGTGCTCTTACAGCCTACAGGGAACATCTCTTCCAAAGACCTGTGAAACGCAGTTTCTTTGCAGGCCTGATCTGGCTGAAGTAGGACTTCTGCTCTGGGTGTGCTACTTTGCCCTAGAGCTGAAAGGCACAACGTGCAGGCTTCTTTCCAAAGGGCGAGTTGGGCCCCACAGCATCTTGCTTCCAGCTCTTTGGGAAGCTAAGAAACAACTCGCTCTGCACAGTGCTCTTACAGCCTACCGGGAACATCTCTTCCAAAGGCCTGTGAAACGCAGTTTCTTTGGAGGCCTGATCTGGCTGAAGTACGACTTCTGCTCTGGGTGTGCTACTTTGCCCTAGAGCTGAAAGGCACAACGTGCAGGCTTCTTTCCAAAGGGCGAGTTGGGCCCCACAGCATCTTGCTTCCAGCTCTTTGGGAAGCTAAGAAACAACTCGCTCTGCACAGTGCTCTTACAGCCTACCGGGAACATCTCTTCCAAAGGCCTGTGAAACGCAGTTTCTTTGCAGGCCTGATCTGGCTGAAGTAGGACTTCTGCTCTGGGTGTGCTACTTTGCCCTAGAGCTGAAAGGCACAACGTGCAGGCTTCTTTCCAAAGGGCGAGTTGGGCCCCACAGCATCTTGCTTCCAGCTCTTTGGGAAGCTAAGAAACAACTCGCTCTGCACAGTGCTCTTACAGCCTACCGGGAACATCTCTTCCAAAGGCCTGTGAAACGCAGTTTCTTTGCAGGCCTGATCTGGCTGAAGTAGGACTTCTGCTCTTGGTGTGCTACTTTGCCCTAGAGCTGAAAGGCACAACGTGCAGGCTTCTTTCCAAAGGGCGAGTTGGGCCCCACAGCATCTTGCTTCCAGCTCTTTGGGAAGCTAAGAAACAACTCGCTCTGCACAGTGCTCTAACAGCCTAGTGGGAACATCTCTTCCAAAGGCCTGTGAAATGCAGTTTCTTTGCAGGCCTGATCTGGCTGAAGTAGGACTTCTGCTCTGGGTGTTCTACACTGCCCTAGAGCTGAAAGGCACAACGTGCAGGCTTCTTTCCAAAGGGCGAGTTGATCCCCACGGCATCTTGCTTCCAGCTCTTTGGGAAGCTAAGAAACAACTCGCTCTGCACAGTGCTCTTACAGCCTACCGGGAACATCTCTTCCAAAGGCCTGTGAAACGCAGTTTCTTTGCAGGCCTGATCTGGCTGAAGTAGGACTGCTGCTCTGGGTGTGCTACTTTGCCCTAGAGCTGAAAGGCACAACGTGCAGGCTTCTTTCCAAAGGGCGAGTTGGGCCCCACAGCATCTTGCTTCCAGCTCTTTGGGAAGCTAAGAAACAACTCGCTCTGCACAGTGCTCTTACAGCCTACCGGGAACATCTCTTCCAAAGGCCTGTGAAACGCAGTTTCTTTGCAGGCCTGATCTGGCTGAAGTAGGACTTCTGCTCTGGGTGTGCTACTTTGCCCTAGAGCTGAAAGGCACAACGTGCAGGCTTCTTTCCAAAGGGCGAGTTGGGCCCCACAGCATCTTGCTTCCAGCTCTTTGGGAAGCTAAGAAACAACTCGCTCTGCACAGTGCACTTACAGCCTAGTGGGAACATCTCTTCCAAAGGCCTGTGAAATGCAGTTTCTTTGCAGGCCTGATCTGGCTGAAGTAGGACTTCTGCTCTGGCTGTGCTACTTTGCCCTAGAGCTGAAAGGCACAACGTGCAGGCTTCTTTCCAAAGGGCGAGTTGGGCCCCACAGCATCTTGCTTCCAGCTCTTTGGGAAGCTAAGAAACAACTCGCTCTGCACAGTGCTCTTACAGCCTACCGGGAACATCTCTTCCAAAGGCCTGTGAAACGCAGTTTCTTTGCAGGCCTGATCTGGCTGAAGTAGGACTTCTGCTCTGGGTGTGATACTTTGCCCTAGAGCTGAAAGGCACAACGTGCAGGCTTCTTTCCAAAGGGCGAGTTGGGCCCCACAGCATCTTGCTTCCAGCTCTTTGGGAAGCTAAGAAACAACTCGCTCTGCACAGTGCTCTTACAGCCTAGCGGGAACATCTCTTCCAAAGGCCTGTGAAACGCAGTTTCTTTGCAGGCCTGATCTGGCTGAAGTAGGACTTCTGCTCTGGGTGTGCTACACTGACCTAGAGCTGAAAGGCACAACGTGCAGGCTTCTTTCCAAAGGGCGAGTTGGGCCCCACGGCATCTTGCTTCCAGCTCTTTGGGAAGCTAAGAAACAACTCGCTCTGCACAGTGCTCTTACAGCCTACCGGGAACATCTCTTCCAAAGGCCTGTGAAACGCAGTTTCTTTGCAGGCCTGATCTGGCTGAAGTAGGACTTCTGCTCTGGGTGTGCTACTTTGCCCTAGAGCTGAAAGGCACAACGTGCAGGCTTCTTTCCAAAGGGCGAGTTGGGCCCCACAGCATCTTGCTTCCAGCTCTTTGGGAAGCTAAGAAACAACTCGCTCTGCACAGTGCTCTTACTGCCTACAGGGAACATCTCTTCCAAAGGCCTGTGAAACGCAGTTTCTTTGCAGGCCTGATCTGGCTGAAGTAGGACTTCTGCTCTGGGTGTGCTACTTTGCCCTAGAGCTGAAAGGCACAACGTGCAGGCTTCTTTCCAAAGGGCGAGTTGGGCCCCACAGCATCTTGCTTCCAGCTCTTTGGGAAGCTAAGAAACAACTCGCTCTGCACAGTGCTCTTACAGCCTACCGGGAACATCTCTTCCAAAGGCCTGTGAAACGCAGTTTCTTTGCAGGCCTGATCTGGCTGAAGTAGGACTTCTGCTCTGGGTGTGCTACTTTGCCCTAGAGCTGAAAGGCACAACGTGCAGGCTTCTTTCCAAAGGGCGAGTTGGGCCCCACAGCATCTTGCTTCCAGCTCTTTGGGAAGCTAAGAAACAACTCGCTCTGCACAGTGCTCTTACAGCCTACCGGGAACATCTATTCCAAAGGCCTGTGAAACGCAGTTTCTTTGCAGGCCTGATCTGGCTGAAGTAGGACTTCTGCTCTGGGTGTGCTACTTTGCCCTAGAGCTGAAAGGCACAACGTGCAGGCTTCTTTCCAAAGGGCGAGTTGGGCCCCACAGCATCTTGCTTCCAGCTCTTTGGGAAGCTAAGAAACAACTCGCTCTGCACAGTGCTCTTACAGACTACCGGGAACATCTCTTCCAAAGGCCTGTGAAACGCAGTTTCTTTGCAGGCCTGATCTGGCTGAAGTAGGACTTCTGCTCTGGGTGTGCTACTTTGCCCTAGAGCTGAAAGGCACAACGTGCAGGCTTCTTTCCAAAGGGCGAGTTGGGCCCCACAGCATCTTGCTTCCAGCTCTTTGGGAAGCTAAGAAACAACTCGCTCTGCACAGTGCTCTAACAGCCTAGTGGGAACATCTCTTCCAAAGGCCTGTGAAACGCAGTTTCTTTGCAGGCCTGATCTGGCTGAAGTAGGACTTCTGCTCTGGGTGTGCTACTTTGCCCTAGAGCTGAAAGGCACAACGTGCAGGCTTCTTTCCAAAGGGCGAGTTGGGCCCCACAGCATCTTGCTTCCAGCTCTTTGGGAAGCTAAGAAACAACTCGCTCTGCACAGTGCTCTTACAGCCTACCGGGAACATCTCTTCCAAAGGCCTGTGAAACGCAGTTTCTTTGCAGGCCTGATCTGGCTGAAGTAGGACTTCTGCTCTGGGTGTGCTACTTTGCCCTAGAGCTGAAAGGCACAACGTGCAGGCTTCTTTCCAAAGGGCGAGTTGGGCCCCACAGCATCTTGCTTCCAGCTCTTTGGGAAGCTAAGAAACAACTCGCTCTGCACAGTGCTCTTACAGCCTACCGGGAACATCTCTTCCAAAGGCCTGTGAAACGCAGTTTCTTTGCAGGCCTGATCTGGCTGAAGTAGGACTTCTGCTCTGGGTGTGCTACTTTGCCCTAGAGCTGAAAGGCACAACGTGCAGGCTTCTTTCCAAAGGGCGAGTTGGGCCCCACAGCATCTTGCTTCCAGCTCTTTGGGAAGCTAAGAAACAACTCGCTCTGCACAGTGCTCTTACAGCCTACCGGGAACATCTCTTCCAAAGGCCTGTGAAACGCAGTTTCTTTGCAGGCCTGATCTGGCTGAAGTAGGACTTCTGCTCTGGGTGTGCTACTTTGCCCTAGAGCTGAAAGGCACAACGTGCAGGCTTCTTTCCAAAGGGCGAGTTGGGCCCCACAGCATCTTGCTTCCAGCTCTTTGGGAAGCTAAGAAACAACTCGCTCTGCACAGTGCTCTTACAGCCTACCGGGAACATCTCTTCCAAAGGCCTGTGAAACGCAGTTTCTTTGCAGGCCTGATCTGGCTGAAGTAGGACTTCTGCTCTGGGTGTGCTACTTTGCCCTAGAGCTGAAAGGCACAACGTGCAGGCTTCTTTCCAAAGGGCGAGTTGGGCCCCACAGCATCTTGCTTCCAGCTCTTTGGGAAGCTAAGAAACAACTCGCTCTGCACAGTGCTCTTACAGCCTAGCGGGAACATCTCTTCCAAAGGCCTGTGAAACGCAGTTTCTTTGCAGGCCTGATCTGGCTGAAGTAGGACTTCTGCTCTGGGTGTGCTACTTTGCCCTAGAGCTGAAAGGCACAACGTGCAGGCTTCTTTCCAAAGGGCGAGTTGGGCCCCACAGCATCTTGCTTCCAGCTCTTTGGGAAGCTAAGAAACAACTCGCTCTGCACAGTGCTCTTACAGCCTACCGGGAACATCTCTTCCAAAGGCCTGTGAAACGCAGTTTCTTTGCAGGCCTGATCTGGCTGAAGTAGGACTTCTGCTCTGGGTGTGCTACTTTGCCCTAGAGCTGAAAGGCACAACGTGCAGGCTTCTTTCCAAAGGGCGAGTTGGGCCCCACAGCATCTTGCTTCCAGCTCTTTGGGAAGCTAAGAAACAACTCGCTCTGCACAGTGCTCTTACAGCCTACCGGGAACATCTCTTCCAAAGGCCTGTGAAACGCAGTTTCTTTGCAGGCCTGATCTGGCTGAAGTAGGACTTCTGCTCTGGGTGTGCTACTTTGCCCTAGAGCTGAAAGGCACAACGTGCAGGCTTCTTTCCAAAGGGCGAGTTGGGCCCCACAGCATCTTGCTTCCAGCTCTTTGGGAAGCTAAGAAACAACTCGCTCTGCACAGTGCTCTTACAGCCTACCGGGAACATCTCTTCCAAAGGCCTGTGAAACGCAGTTTCTTTGCAGGCCTGATCTGGCTGAAGTAGGACTTCTGCTCTGGGTGTGCTACTTTGCCCTAGAGCTGAAAGGCACAACGTGCAGGCTTCTTTCCAAAGGGCGAGTTGGGCCCCACAGCATCTTGCTTCCAGCTCTTTGGGAAGCTAAGAAACAACTCGCTCTGCACAGTGCTCTTACAGCCTACCGGGAACATCTCTTCCAAAGGCCTGTGAAACGCAGTTTCTTTGCAGGCCTGATCTGGCTGAAGTAGGACTTCTGCTCTGGGTGTGCTACTTTGCCCTAGAGCTGAAAGGCACAACGTGCAGGCTTCTTTCCAAAGGGCGAGTTGGGCCCCACAGCATCTTGCTTCCAGCTCTTTGGGAAGCTAAGAAACAACTCGCTCTGCACAGTGCTCTTACAGCCTACCGGGAACATCTCTTCCAAAGGCCTGTGAAACGCAGTTTCTTTGCAGGCCTGATCTGGCTGAAGTAGGACTTCTGCTCTGGGTGTGCTACTTTGCCCTAGAGCTGAAAGGCACAACGTGCAGGCTTCTTTCCAAAGGGCGAGTTGGGCCCCACAGCATCTTGCTTCCAGCTCTTTGGGAAGCTAAGAAACAACTCGCTCTGCACAGTGCTCTTACAGCCTAGTGGGAACATCTCTTCCAAAGGCCTGTGAAACGCAGTTTCTTTGCAGGCCTGATCTGGCTGAAGTAGGACTTCTGCTCTGGGTGTGCTACTTTGCCCTAGAGCTGAAAGGCACAACGTGCAGGCTTCTTTCCAAAGGGCGAGTTGGGCCCCACAGCATCTTGCTTCCAGCTCTTTGGGAAGCTAAGAAACAACTCGCTCTGCACAGTGCTCTTACAGCCTACCGGGAACATCTCTTCCAAAGGCCTGTGAAACGCAGTTTCTTTGCAGGCCTGATCTGGCTGAAGTAGGACTTCTGCTCTGGGTGTGCTACTTTGCCCTAGAGCTGAAAGGCACAACGTGCAGGCTTCTTTCCAAAGGGCGAGTTGGGCCCCACAGCATCTTGCTTCCAGCTCTTTGGGAAGCTAAGAAACAACTCGCTCTGCACAGTGCTCTTACAGCCTACCGGGAACATCTCTTCCAAAGGCCTGTGAAACGCAGTTTCTTTGCAGGCCTGATCTGGCTGAAGTAGGACTTCTGCTCTGGGTGTGCTACTTTGCCCTAGAGCTGAAAGGCACAACGTGCAGGCTTCTTTCCAAAGGGCGAGTTGGGCCCCACAGCATCTTGCTTCCAGCTCTTTGGGAAGCTAAGAAACAACTCGCTCTGCACAGTGCTCTTACAGCCTAGCGGGAACATCTCTTCCAAAGGCCTGTGAAACGCAGTTTCTTTGCAGGCCTGATCTGGCTGAAGTAGGACTTCTGCTCTGGGTGTGCTACTTTGCCCTAGAGCTGAAAGGCACAACGTGCAGGCTTCTTTCCAAAGGGCGAGTTGGGCCCCACAGCATCTTGCTTCCAGCTCTTTGGGAAGCTAAGAAACAACTCGCTCTGCACAGTGCTCTTACAGCCTACCGGGAACATCTCTTCCAAAGGCCTGTGAAACGCAGTTTCTTTGCAGGCCTGATCTGGCTGAAGTAGGACTTCTGCTCTGGGTGTGCTACTTTGCCCTAGAGCTGAAAGGCACAACGTGCAGGCTTCTTTCCAAAGGGCGAGTTGGGCCCCACAGCATCTTGCTTCCAGCTCTTTGGGAAGCTAAGAAACAACTCGCTCTGCACAGTGCTCTTACAGCCTACCGGGAACATCTCTTCCAAAGGCCTGTGAAACGCAGTTTCTTTGCAGGCCTGATCTGGCTGAAGTAGGACTTCTGCTCTGGGTGTGCTACTTTGCCCTAGAGCTGAAAGGCACAACGTGCAGGCTTCTTTCCAAAGGGCGAGTTGGGCCCCACAGCATCTTGCTTCCAGCTCTTTGGGAAGCTAAGAAACAACTCGCTCTGCACAGTGCTCTTACAGCCTACCGGGAACATCTCTTCCAAAGGCCTGTGAAACGCAGTTTCTTTGCAGGCCTGATCTGGCTGAAGTAGGACTTCTGCTCTGGGTGTGCTACTTTGCCCTAGAGCTGAAAGGCACAACGTGCAGGCTTCTTTCCAAAGGGCGAGTTGGGCCCCACAGCATCTTGCTTCCAGCTCTTTGGGAAGCTAAGAAACAACTCGCTCTGCACAGTGCTCTTACAGCCTACCGGGAACATCTCTTCCAAAGGCCTGTGAAACGCAGTTTCTTTGCAGGCCTGATCTGGCTGAAGTAGGACTTCTGCTCTGGGTGTGCTACTTTGCCCTAGAGCTGAAAGGCACAACGTGCAGGCTTCTTTCCAAAGGGCGAGTTGGGCCCCACAGCATCTTGCTTCCAGCTCTTTGGGAAGCTAAGAAACAACTCGCTCTGCACAGTGCTCTTACAGCCTACCGGGAACATCTCTTCCAAAGGCCTGTGAAACGCAGTTTCTTTGCAGGCCTGATCTGGCTGAAGTAGGACTTCTGCTCTGGGTGTGCTACTTTGCCCTAGAGCTGAAAGGCACAACGTGCAGGCTTCTTTCCAAAGGGCGAGTTGGGCCCCACAGCATCTTGCTTCCAGCTCTTTGGGAAGCTAAGAAACAACTCGCTCTGCACAGTGCTCTTACAGCCTACCGGGAACATCTCTTCCAAAGGCCTGTGAAACGCAGTTTCTTTGCAGGCCTGATCTGGCTGAAGTAGGACTTCTGCTCTGGGTGTGCTACTTTGCCCTAGAGCTGAAAGGCACAACGTGCAGGCTTCTTTCCAAAGGGCGAGTTGGGCCCCACAGCATCTTGCTTCCAGCTCTTTGGGAAGCTAAGAAACAACTCGCTCTGCACAGTGCTCTTACAGCCTACCGGGAACATCTCTTCCAAAGGCCTGTGAAACGCAGTTTCTTTGCAGGCCTGATCTGGCTGAAGTAGGACTTCTGCTCTGGGTGTGCTACTTTGCCCTAGAGCTGAAAGGCACAACGTGCAGGCTTCTTTCCAAAGGGCGAGTTGGGCCCCACAGCATCTTGCTTCCAGCTCTTTGGGAAGCTAAGAAACAACTCGCTCTGCACAGTGCTCTTACAGCCTAGCGGGAACATCTCTTCCAAAGGCCTGTGAAACGCAGTTTCTTTGCAGGCCTGATCTGGCTGAAGTAGGACTTCTGCTCTGGGTGTGCTACTTTGCCCTAGAGCTGAAAGGCACAACGTGCAGGCTTCTTTCCAAAGGGCGAGTTGGGCCCCACAGCATCTTGCTTCCAGCTCTTTGGGAAGCTAAGAAACAACTCGCTCTGCACAGTGCTCTTACAGCCTACCGGGAACATCTCTTCCAAAGGCCTGTGAAACGCAGTTTCTTTGCAGGCCTGATCTGGCTGAAGTAGGACTTCTGCTCTGGGTGTGCTACTTTGCCCTAGAGCTGAAAGGCACAACGTGCAGGCTTCTTTCCAAAGGGCGAGTTGGGCCCCACAGCATCTTGCTTCCAGCTCTTTGGGAAGCTAAGAAACAACTCGCTCTGCACAGTGCTCTTACAGCCTACCGGGAACATCTCTTCCAAAGGCCTGTGAAACGCAGTTTCTTTGCAGGCCTGATCTGGCTGAAGTAGGACTTCTGCTCTGGGTGTGCTACTTTGCCCTAGAGCTGAAAGGCACAACGTGCAGGCTTCTTTCCAAAGGGCGAGTTGGGCCCCACAGCATCTTGCTTCCAGCTCTTTGGGAAGCTAAGAAACAACTCGCTCTGCACAGTGCTCTTACAGCCTAGCGGGAACATCTCTTCCAAAGGCCTGTGAAACGCAGTTTCTTTGCAGGCCTGATCTGGCTGAAGTAGGACTTCTGCTCTGGGTGTGCTACTTTGCCCTAGAGCTGAAAGGCACAACGTGCAGGCTTCTTTCCAAAGGGCGAGTTGGGCCCCACAGCATCTTGCTTCCAGCTCTTTGGGAAGCTAAGAAACAACTCGCTCTGCACAGTGCTCTTACAGCCTACCGGGAACATCTCTTCCAAAGGCCTGTGAAACGCAGTTTCTTTGCAGGCCTGATCTGGCTGAAGTAGGACTTCTGCTCTGGGTGTGCTACTTTGCCCTAGAGCTGAAAGGCACAACGTGCAGGCTTCTTTCCAAAGGGCGAGTTGGGCCCCACAGCATCTTGCTTCCAGCTCTTTGGGAAGCTAAGAAACAACTCGCTCTGCACAGTGCTCTTACAGCCTACCGGGAACATCTCTTCCAAAGGCCTGTGAAACGCAGTTTCTTTGCAGGCCTGATCTGGCTGAAGTAGGACTTCTGCTCTGGGTGTGCTACTTTGCCCTAGAGCTGAAAGGCACAACGTGCAGGCTTCTTTCCAAAGGGCGAGTTGGGCCCCACAGCATCTTGCTTCCAGCTCTTTGGGAAGCTAAGAAACAACTCGCTCTGCACAGTGCTCTTACAGCCTACCGGGAACATCTCTTCCAAAGGCCTGTGAAACGCAGTTTCTTTGCAGGCCTGATCTGGCTGAAGTAGGACTTCTGCTCTGGGTGTGCTACTTTGCCCTAGAGCTGAAAGGCACAACGTGCAGGCTTCTTTCCAAAGGGCGAGTTGGGCCCCACAGCATCTTGCTTCCAGCTCTTTGGGAAGCTAAGAAACAACTCGCTCTGCACAGTGCTCTTACAGCCTACCGGGAACATCTCTTCCAAAGGCCTGTGAAACGCAGTTTCTTTGCAGGCCTGATCTGGCTGAAGTAGGACTTCTGCTCTGGGT
Source organism: Equus przewalskii (assembly GCF_037783145.1). Lineage (NCBI taxonomy): Eukaryota > Metazoa > Chordata > Mammalia > Perissodactyla > Equidae > Equus > Equus przewalskii. The sequence continues at coordinate 377,565 of NW_027228657.1, read as the reverse complement.
GTGCTACTTTGCCCTAGAGCTGAAAGGCACAACGTGCAGGCTTCTTTCCAAAGGGCGAGTTGGGCCCCACAGCATCTTGCTTCCAGCTCTTTGGGAAGCTAAGAAACAACTCGCTCTGCACAGTGCTCTTACAGCCTACCGGGAACATCTCTTCCAAAGGCCTGTGAAACGCAGTTTCTTTGCAGGCCTGATCTGGCTGAAGTAGGACTTCTGCTCTGGGTGTGCTACTTTGCCCTAGAGCTGAAAGGCACAACGTGCAGGCTTCTTTCCAAAGGGCGAGTTGGGCCCCACAGCATCTTGCTTCCAGCTCTTTGGGAAGCTAAGAAACAACTCGCTCTGCACAGTGCTCTTACAGCCTAGTGGGAACATCTCTTCCAAAGGCCTGTGAAACGCAGTTTCTTTGCAGGCCTGATCTGGCTGAAGTAGGACTTCTGCTCTGGGTGTGCTACTTTGCCCTAGAGCTGAAAGGCACAACGTGCAGGCTTCTTTCCAAAGGGCGAGTTGGGCCCCACAGCATCTTGCTTCCAGCTCTTTGGGAAGCTAAGAAACAACTCGCTCTGCACAGTGCTCTTACAGCCTACCGGGAACATCTCTTCCAAAGGCCTGTGAAACGCAGTTTCTTTGCAGGCCTGATCTGGCTGAAGTAGGACTTCTGCTCTGGGTGTGCTACTTTGCCCTAGAGCTGAAAGGCACAACGTGCAGGCTTCTTTCCAAAGGGCGAGTTGGGCCCCACAGCATCTTGCTTCCAGCTCTTTGGGAAGCTAAGAAACAACTCGCTCTGCACAGTGCTCTTACAGCCTAGCTGGGAACATCTCTTCCAAAGGCCTGTGAAACGCAGTTTCTTTGCAGGCCTGATCTGGCTGAAGTAGGACTTCTGCTCTGGGTGTGCTACTTTGCCCTAGAGCTGAAAGGCACAACGTGCAGGCTTCTTTCCAAAGGGCGAGTTGGGCCCCACAGCATCTTGCTTCCAGCTCTTTGGGAAGCTAAGAAACAACTCGCTCTGCACAGTGCTCTTACAGCCTACCGGGAACATCTCTTCCAAAGGCCTGTGAAACGCAGTTTCTTTGCAGGCCTGATCTGGCTGAAGTAGGACTTCTGCTCTGGGTGTGCTACTTTGCCCTAGAGCTGAAAGGCACAACGTGCAGGCTTCTTTCCAAAGGGCGAGTTGGGCCCCACAGCATCTTGCTTCCAGCTCTTTGGGAAGCTAAGAAACAACTCGCTCTGCACAGTGCTCTTACAGCCTACCGGGAACATCTCTTCCAAAGGCCTGTGAAACGCAGTTTCTTTGCAGGCCTGATCTGGCTGAAGTAGGACTTCTGCTCTGGGTGTGCTACTTTGCCCTAGAGCTGAAAGGCACAACGTGCAGGCTTCTTTCCAAAGGGCGAGTTGGGCCCCACAGCATCTTGCTTCCAGCTCTTTGGGAAGCTAAGAAACAACTCGCTCTGCACAGTGCTCTTACAGCCTACCGGGAACATCTCTTCCAAAGGCCTGTGAAACGCAGTTTCTTTGCAGGCCTGATCTGGCTGAAGTAGGACTTCTGCTCTGGGTGTGCTACTTTGCCCTAGAGCTGAAAGGCACAACGTGCAGGCTTCTTTCCAAAGGGCGAGTTGGGCCCCACAGCATCTTGCTTCCAGCTCTTTGGGAAGCTAAGAAACAACTCGCTCTGCACAGTGCTCTTACAGCCTACCGGGAACATCTCTTCCAAAGGCCTGTGAAACGCAGTTTCTTTGCAGGCCTGATCTGGCTGAAGTAGGACTTCTGCTCTGGGTGTGCTACTTTGCCCTAGAGCTGAAAGGCACAACGTGCAGGCTTCTTTCCAAAGGGCGAGTTGGGCCCCACAGCATCTTGCTTCCAGCTCTTTGGGAAGCTAAGAAACAACTCGCTCTGCACAGTGCTCTTACAGCCTACCGGGAACATCTCTTCCAAAGGCCTGTGAAACGCAGTTTCTTTGCAGGCCTGATCTGGCTGAAGTAGGACTTCTGCTCTGGGTGTGCTACTTTGCCCTAGAGCTGAAAGGCACAACGTGCAGGCTTCTTTCCAAAGGGCGAGTTGGGCCCCACAGCATCTTGCTTCCAGCTCTTTGGGAAGCTAAGAAACAACTCGCTCTGCACAGTGCTCTTACAGCCTACCGGGAACATCTCTTCCAAAGGCCTGTGAAACGCAGTTTCTTTGCAGGCCTGATCTGGCTGAAGTAGGACTTCTGCTCTGGGTGTGCTACTTTGCCCTAGAGCTGAAAGGCACAACGTGCAGGCTTCTTTCCAAAGGGCGAGTTGGGCCCCACAGCATCTTGCTTCCAGCTCTTTGGGAAGCTAAGAAACAACTCGCTCTGCACAGTGCTCTTACAGCCTACCGGGAACATCTCTTCCAAAGGCCTGTGAAACGCAGTTTCTTTGCAGGCCTGATCTGGCTGAAGTAGGACTTCTGCTCTGGGTGTGCTACTTTGCCCTAGAGCTGAAAGGCACAACGTGCAGGCTTCTTTCCAAAGGGCGAGTTGGGCCCCACAGCATCTTGCTTCCAGCTCTTTGGGAAGCTAAGAAACAACTCGCTCTGCACAGTGCTCTTACAGCCTACCGGGAACATCTCTTCCAAAGGCCTGTGAAACGCAGTTTCTTTGCAGGCCTGATCTGGCTGAAGTAGGACTTCTGCTCTGGGTGTGCTACTTTGCCCTAGAGCTGAAAGGCACAACGTGCAGGCTTCTTTCCAAAGGGCGAGTTGGGCCCCACAGCATCTTGCTTCCAGCTCTTTGGGAAGCTAAGAAACAACTCGCTCTGCACAGTGCTCTTACAGCCTACCGGGAACATCTCTTCCAAAGGCCTGTGAAACGCAGTTTCTTTGCAGGCCTGATCTGGCTGAAGTAGGACTTCTGCTCTGGGTGTGCTACTTTGCCCTAGAGCTGAAAGGCACAACGTGCAGGCTTCTTTCCAAAGGGCGAGTTGGGCCCCACAGCATCTTGCTTCCAGCTCTTTGGGAAGCTAAGAAACAACTCGCTCTGCACTGTGCTCTTACAGCCTACCGGGAACATCTCTTCCAAAGGCCTGTGAAACGCAGTTTCTTTGCAGGCCTGATCTGGCTGAAGTAGGACTTCTGCTCTGGGTGTGCTACTTTGCCCTAGAGCTGAAAGGCACAACGTGCAGGCTTCTTTCCAAAGGGCGAGTTGGGCCCCACAGCATCTTGCTTCCAGCTCTTTGGGAAGCTAAGAAACAACTCTCTCTGCACAGTGCTCTTACCGCCTACCGGGAACATCTCTTCCAAAGGCCAGTGAAACGCAGTTTCTTTGCAGGCCTGATCTGGCTGAAGTAGGACTTCTGCTCTGGGTGTGCTACTTTGCCCTAGAGCTGAAAGGCACAACGTGCAGGCTTCTTTCCAAAGGGCGAGTTGGGCCCCACAGCATCTTGCTTCCAGCTCTTTGGGAAGCTAAGAAACAACTCGCTCTGCACAGTGCTCTTACAGCCTACCGGGAACATCTCTTCCAAAGGCCTGTGAAACGCAGTTTCTTTGCAGGCCTGATCTGGCTGAAGTAGGACTTCTGCTCTGGGTGTGCTACTTTGCCCTAGAGCTGAAAGGCACAACGTGCAGGCTTCTTTCCAAAGGGCGAGTTGGGCCCCACAGCATCTTGCTTCCAGCTCTTTGGGAAGCTAAGAAACAACTCGCTCTGCACAGTGCTCTTACAGCCTACCGGGAACATCTCTTCCAAAGGCCTGTGAAACGCAGTTTCTTTGCAGGCCTGATCTGGCTGAAGTAGGACTTCTGCTCTGGGTGTGCTACTTTGCCCTAGAGCTGAAAGGCACAACGTGCAGGCTTCTTTCCAAAGGGCGAGTTGGGCCCCACAGCATCTTGCTTCCAGCTCTTTGGGAAGCTAAAAAACAACTCGCTCTGCACAGTGCTCTTACAGCCTACCGGGAACATCTCTTCCAAAGGCCTGTGAAACGCAGTTTCTTTGCAGGCCTGATCTGGCTGAAGTAGGACTTCTGCTCTGGGTGTGCTACATTGCCCTAGAGCTGAAAGGCACAACGTGCAGGCTTCTTTCCAAAGGGCGAGTTGGGCCCCACAGCATCTTGCTTCCAGCTCTTTGGGAAGCTAAGAAACAACTCGCTCTGCACAGTGCTCTTACAGCCTAGAGGGAACATCTCTTCCAAAGGCCTGTGAAACGCAGTTTCTTTGCAGGCCTGATCTGGCTGAAGTAGGACTTCTGCTCTGGGTGTGCTACATTGCCCTAGAGCTGAAAGGCCCAACGTGCAGGCTTCTTTCCAAAGGGCGAGTTGGGCCCCACAGCATCTTGCTTCCAGCTCTTTGGGAAGCTAAGAAACAACTCGCTCTGCACAGTGCTCTTACAGCCTACCGGGAACATCTCTTCCAAAGGCCTGTGAAACGCAGTTTCTTTGCAGGCCTGATCTGGCTGAAGTAGGACTTCTGCTCTGGGTGTGCTACATTGCCCTAGAGCTGAAAGGCACAACGTGCAGGCTTCTTTCCAAAGGGCGAGTTGGGCCCCACAGCATCTTGCTTCCAGCTCTTTCGGAAGCTAAGAAACAACTCGCTCTGCACAGTGCTCTTACAGCCTACCGGGAACATCTCTTCCAAAGGCCAGTGAAACGCAGTTTCTTTGCAGGCCTGATCTGGCTGAAGTAGGACTTCTGCTCTGGGTGTGCTACATTGCCCTAGAGCTGAAAGGCACAACGTGCAGGCTTCTTTCCAAAGGGCGAGTTGGGCCCCACAGCATCTTGCTTCCAGCTCTTTGGGAAGCTAAGAAACAACTCGCTCTGCACAGTGCTCTTACAGCCTACGGGGAACATCTCTTCCAAAGGCCTGTGAAACGCAGTTTCTTTGCAGGCCTGATCTGGCTGAAGTAGGACTTCTGCTCTGGGTGTGCTACATTGCCCTAGAGCTGAAAGGTCCAACGTGCAGGCTTCTTTCCAAAGGGCGAGTTGGGCCCCACAGCATCTTGCTTCCAGCTCTTTGGGAAGCTAAGAAACAACTCGCTCTGCACAGTGCTCTTACAGCCTACCGGGAACATCTCTTCCAAAGGCCTGTGAAACGCAGTTTCTTTGCAGGCCTGATCTGGCTGAAGTAGGACTTCTGCTCTGGGTGTGCTACATTGCCATAGAGCTGAAAGGCCCAACGTGCAGGCTTCTTTCCAAAGGGCGAGTTGGGCCACACAGCATCTTGCTTCCAGCTCTTTGGGAAGCTAAGAAACAACTCGCTCTGCACAGTGCTCTTACAGCCTACTGGGAACATCTCTTCCAAAGGCCTGTGAAACGCAGTTTCTTTGCAGGCCTGATCTGGCTGAAGTAGGACTTCTGCTCTGGGTGTGCTACATTGCCCTAGAGCTGAAAGGCACAACGTGCAGGCTTCTTTCCAAAGGGCGAGTTGGGCCCCACAGCATCTTGCTTCCAGCTCTTTGGGAAGCTAAGAAACAACTCGCTCTGCACAGTGCTCTTACAGCTTACCGGGAACATCTCTTCCAAAGGCCTGTGAAACGCAGTTTCTTTGCAGGCCTGATCTGGCTGAAGTAGGACTTCTGCTCTGGGTGTGCTACATTGCCCTAGAGCTGAAAGGCACAACGTGCAGGCTTCTTTCCAAAGGGCGAGTTGGGCCCCACAGCATCTTGCTTCCAGCTCTTTGGGAAGCTAAGAAACAACTCGCTCTGCACAGTGCTCTTACAGCCTACCGGGAACATCTCTTCCAAAGGCCTGTGAAACGCAGTTTCTTTGCAGGCCTGATCTGGCTGAAGTAGGACTTCTGCTCTGGGTGTGCTACATTGCCCTAGAGCTGAAAGGCACAACGTGCAGGCTTCTTTCCAAAGGGCGAGTTGGGCCCCACAGCATCTTGCTTCCAGCTCTTTGGGAAGCTAAGAAACAACTCGCTCTGCACAGTGCTCTTACAGCCTACCGGGAACATCTCTTCCAAAGGCCTGTGAAACGCAGTTTCTTTGCAGGCCTGATCTGGCTGAAGTAGGACTTCTGCTCTGGGTGTGCTACATTGCCCTAGAGCTGAAAGGCACAACGTGCAGGCTTCTTTCCAAAGGGCGAGTTGGGCCCCACAGCATCTTGCTTCCAGCTCTTTGGGAAGCTAAGAAACAACTCGCTCTGCACAGTGCTCTTACAGCCTACCGGGAACATCTCTTCCAAATGCCTGTGAAACGCAGTTTCTTTGCAGGCCTGATCTGGCTGAAGTAGGACTTCTGCTCTGGGTGTGCTACATTGCCATAGAGCTGAAAGGCCCAACGTGCAGGCTTCTTTCCAAAGGGCGAGTTGGGCCCCACAGCATCTTGCTTCCAGCTCTTTGGGAAGCTAAGAAACAACTCGCTCTGCACTGTGCTCTTACAGCCTACTGGGAACATCTCTTCCAAAGGCCTGTGAAACGCAGTTTCTTTGCAGGCCTGATCTGGCTGAAGTAGGACTTCTGCTCTGGGTGTGCTACATTGCCCTAGAGCTGAAAGGCACAACGTGCAGGCTTCTTTCCAAAGGGCGAGTTGGGCCCCACAGCATCTTGCTTCCAGCTCTTTGGGAAGCTAAGAAACAACTCGCTCTGCACAGTGCTCTTACAGCCTACCGGGAACATCTCTTCCAAAGGCCTGTGAAACGCAGTTTCTTTGCAGGCCTGATCTGGCTGAAGTAGGACTTCTGCTCTGGGTGTGCTACATTGCCCTAGAGCTGAAAGGCACAACGTGCAGGCTTCTTTCCAAAGGGCGAGTTGGGCCCCACAGCATCTTGCTTCCAGCTCTTTGGGAAGCTAAGAAACAACTCGCTCTGCACAGTGCTCTTACAGCCTACCGGGAACATCTCTTCCAAAGGCCTGTGAAACGCAGTTTCTTTGCAGGCCTGATCTGGCTGAAGTAGGACTTCTGCTCTGGGTGTGCTACATTGCCCTAGAGCTGAAAGGCACAACGTGCAGGCTTCTTTCCAAAGGGCGAGTTGGGCCCCACAGCATCTTGCTTCCAGCTCTTTGGGAAGCTAAGAAACAACTCGCTCTGCACAGTGCTCTTACAGCCTACCGGGAACATCTCTTCCAAAGGCCTGTGAAACGCAGTTTCTTTGCAGGCCTGATCTGGCTGAAGTAGGACTTCTGCTCTGGGTGTGCTACATTGCCCTAGAGCTGAAAGGCACAACGTGCAGGCTTCTTTCCAAAGGGCGAGTTGGGCCCCACAGCATCTTGCTTCCAGCTCTTTGGGAAGCTAAGAAACAACTCGCTCTGCACAGTGCTCTTACAGCCTACCGGGAACATCTCTTCCAAAGGCCTGTGAAACGCAGTTTCTTTGCAGGCCTGATCTGGCTGAAGTAGGACTTCTGCTCTGGGTGTGCTACATTGCCCTAGAGCTGAAAGGCACAACGTGCAGGCTTCTTTCCAAAGGGCGAGTTGGGCCCCACAGCATCTTGCTTCCAGCTCTTTGGGAAGCTAAGAAACAACTCGCTCTGCACAGTGCTCTTACAGCCTACCGGGAACATCTCTTCCAAAGGCCTGTGAAACGCAGTTTCTTTGCAGGCCTGATCTGGCTGAAGTAGGACTTCTGCTCTGGGTGTGCTACATTGCCCTAGAGCTGAAAGGCACAACGTGCAGGCTTCTTTCCAAAGGGCGAGTTGGGCCCCACAGCATCTTGCTTCCAGCTCTTTGGGAAGCTAAGAAACAACTCGCTCTGCACAGTGCTCTTACAGCCTACGGGGAACATCTCTTCCAAAGGCCTGTGAAACGCAGTTTCTTTGCAGGCCTGATCTGGCTGAAGTAGGACTTCTGCTCTGGGTGTGCTACATTGCCCTAGAGCTGAAAGGCACAACGTGCAGGCTTCTTTCCAAAGGGCGAGTTGGGCCCCACAGCATCTTGCTTCCAGCTCTTTGGGAAGCTAAGAAACAACTCGCTCTGCACAGTGCTCTTACAGCCTACCGGGAACATCTCTTCCAAAGGCCTGTGAAACGCAGTTTCTTTGCAGGCCTGATCTGGCTGAAGTAGGACTTCTGCTCTGGGTGTGCTACATTGCCCTAGAGCTGAAAGGCACAACGTGCAGGCTTCTTTCCAAAGGGCGAGTTGGGCCCCACAGCATCTTGCTTCCAGCTCTTTGGGAAGCTAAGAAACAACTCGCTCTGCACAGTGCTCTTACAGCCTACCGGGAACATCTCTTCCAAAGGCCTGTGAAACGCAGTTTCTTTGCAGGCCTGATCTGGCTGAAGTAGGACTTCTGCTCTGGGTGTGCTACATTGCCCTAGAGCTGAAAGGCACAACGTGCAGGCTTCTTTCCAAAGGGCGAGTTGGGCCACACAGCATCTTGCTTCCAGCTCTTTGGGAACCTAAGAAACAACTCGCTCTGCACTGTGCTCTTACAGCCAACCGGGAACATCTCTTCCAAAGGCCTGCGAAACGCAGTTTCTTTGCAGGCCTGATCTGGCTGAAGTAGGACTTCTGCTCTGGGTGTCCTACATTGCCCTAGAGCTGAAAGGCACAACGTGCAGGCTTCTTACCAAAGGGCGAGTTGGGCCCCACAGCATCTTGCTTCCAGCTCTTTGGGAAGCTAAGAAACAACTTGCTCTGCACAGTGCTCTTACAGCCTACCCGGAACATCTCTTCCAAAGTCCTGTGAAACGCAGTTTCTTTGCAGGCCTTATCTGGCTGAAGTAGGACGTCTGCTCTGGTTTGTTACTTTGCCCTAGAGCTGAAAGGCACAACGTGCAGGCTTCTTTCCAAAGGGCGAGTTGGGACCCACCGCATCTTGCTTCCAGCTCTTTGGGAAGCTAAGAAACAACTCGCTCTGCACAGTGCTCTTACAGCCTACCGGGAACATCTCTTCCGAAGGCCTGTGAAACGCAGTTTCTTTGCAGGCCTGATCTGGCTGAAGTAGGACTTCTGCTCTGGGTGTGCTACATTGCCCTAGAGCTGAAAGGCACAACGTGCAGGCTTCTTTCCAAAGGGTGAGTTGGGCCCCACAGCATCTTGCTTCCAGCTCTTTGGGAAGCTAAGAAACAACTCGCTCTGCACTGTGCTCTTACCGCCAACCGGGAACATCTCTTCCGAAGGCCTGTGAAACGCAGTTTCTTTGCAGGCCTGATCTGGCTGAAGTAGGACTTCTGCTCTGGGTGTGCTACATTGCCCTAGAGCTGAAAGGCCCAACGTGCAGGCTTCTTTCCAAAGGGCGAGTTGGGCCCCACAGCATCTTGCTTCCAGCTCTTTGGGAAGCTAAGAAACAACTCGCTCTGCACAGTGCTCTTACAGCCTACCGGGAACATCTCTTGCAAAGGCCTGTGAAACGCAGTTTCTTTGCAGGCCTGATCTGGCTGAAGTAGGACTTCATCTCTGGGTGTGCTACATTGCCCTAGAGCTGAAAGGCCCAACGTGCAGGCTTCTTTCCAAAGGGCGAGTTGGGCCCCACAGCATCTTGCTTCCAGCTCTTTGGGAAGCTAAGAAACAACTCGCTCTGCACAGTGCTCCTACAGCCTACCGGGAACATCTCTTAAAAAGGCCAGTGTAACGCACTTTATTTGCAGGCCTGATCTGGCTGAAGTAGCACTTCTGCTCTGGGTGTGCTACATTGCCCTAGAGCTGAAAGGCACAACGTGCAGGGTTCTTTCCAAAGGGCGAGTTGGGCCCCACAGCATCTTGCTTCCAGCTCTTTGGGAAGCTAAGAAACAACTCGCTCTGCACAGTGCTCTTACAGCCTACGGGGAACATCTCTTCCAAAGGCCTGTGAAATACAGTTTCTTTGCAGGCCTGATCTGGCTGAAGTAGGACTTCTGCTCTGGGTGTGCTGCATTGCCCTAGCGCTGAAGGGAACAACGTGCAGGCTTCTTTCCAAAGGGCGAGTTGGGCCCCACAGCATCTTGCTTCCAGCTCTTTGGGAAGCTAAGAAACAACTCGCTATGCTCAGTGCTCTTACAGCCTAGTGGGAACATCTCTTCCAAAGGCATCTGTAACGCAGTGTCTTTGCAGGCCTGATCTGGCTGAAGTAGGACTGCTGCTCTGGCTGTGCTACATTGCCCTAGAGCTGAAAGTCACAACGTACAGGCTTCTTTCCAAAGGGCGAGTGGGCCCCACAGCATCTTGCTTCCAGCTCTTTGGGAAGCTAAGAAACAATTCGCTCTGCTAAGTGCTCTTACAGCCTAGAGGGAACATCTCTTCCAAAGGCCTGTGAAACGCAGTTTCTTTGCAGGCCTGATCTAGCTGAACTAGGACTTCTGCTCTGGGTGTGCTGCTTTGCCCTAGAGCTAAAGGGCACAACGTGCAGGCTTCTTTCCAAAGGGCGAGTTGGGCCCCACAGCATCTTGCTTCCAGCTCTTTGCGAACCTAAGAAACAACTCGCTCTGTACAGTGCTCTTACAGCTTACCGGGAACATCTCTTCCAAAGGCCTGTGAAACGCAGTGCTTTGCAGGCCTGATCTGGCAGAAGTAGGACTTCTGCTCTGGGTGTGCTACATTGCCCTAGAGCTGAATGGCACAACGTGCAGGCTGCTTTCCATAGGGCGAGTTGGGCCCCACAGCATCTTGCTTCCAGCTCTTTGGGAACCTAAGAAACAACTCGCTCTGCACTGTGCTCTTACAGCCAACCGGGAACATCTCTTCCAAAGGCCTGCGAAACGCAGTTTCTTTGCAGGCCTGATCTGGCTGAAGTAGGACTTCTGCTCTGGGTGTGCTACATTGCCCTAGAGCTGAAAGGCACAACGTGAAGGCTTCTTTCCAAAGGGCGAGTTGGGCCCCACAGCATCTTGCTTCCGGCTCTTTGGGAAGCTAAGAAACAACTGCCTCTGCACAGTGCTCTTACAGCCTACCGGGAACATCTCTTCCAAAGGCCTGTGAAACGCAGTTTCTTTGCAGGCCTGATCTGGCTGAAGTAGGACTTCTGCTCTGGGTGTGCTACATTGCCCTAGAGCTGAAAGGCACAACGTGCAGGCTTCTTTCGAAAGGGCGAGTTGGGCCCCACAGCATCTTGCTTCCAGCTCTTTGGGAAGCTAAGAAACAACTCGCTCTGCACAGTGCTCTTACAGCCTACAGGGAACATCTCTTCCAAAGGCCTGCGAAACGCAGTTTCTTTCAGGCCTGATCTGGCTGAAGTAGGACTTCTGCTCTGGGTGTGCTACATTGCCCTAGAGCTGAAAGGCACAACGTGCAGGCTTCTTTAAAAAAGGGCGACTTGGGCCCCACAGCATCTTGCTTCCAGCTCTTTGGGAAGCTAAGAAACAACTCGCTCTGCACAGTGCTCTTACAGCCTACGGGGAACATCTCTTCCAAAGGCCTGTGAAATGCAGTTTCTTTGCAGGCCTGATCTGGCTGAAGTAGGACTTCTGTTCTGGGTGTGCTACATTGCCCTAGAGCTGAAAGGCCCAACGTGCAGGCTCCTTTCCAAAGGGCGAGTTGGGCCCCACAGCATCTTGCTTCCAGCTCTTTGGGAAGCTAAAAAACAACTCGCTCTGCACAGTGCTCTTACAGCTTACCGGGAACATCTCTTCCAAAGGCCTGTGAAACGCAGTTTCTTTGCAGGCCTGATCTGGCAGAAGTAGGACTTCTGCTCTGGGTGTGCTACATTGCCCTAGAGCTGAAAGGCACAACGTGCAGGCTTCTTTCCAAAGGGTGAGTTGGGCCCCACAGCATCTTGCTTCCAGCTCTTTGGGAACCTAAGAAACAACTCGCTCTGCACAGCGCTCTTACAGCCTAGACTGAACATCTCTTCCAAAGGCCTGCGAAACGCAGTTTCTTTGCAGGCCTGATCTGGCTGAAGTAGGACTTCTGCTGTGGGTGTGCTACATTGCCCTAGAGCTGAAAGGCCCAACGTGCAGGCTTCTTTCCAAAGGGCGAGTTGGGCCCCACAGCATCTTGCTTCCAGCTCTTTGGGAAGCTAAGAAACAACTCGCTCTGCACAGTGCTCTTACAGCCTACCGGGAACATCTCTTCCAAAGGCCTGTGAAACGCAGTTTCTTTGCAGGCCTGATCTGGCTGAAGTAGGACTTCTGCTCTGGGAGTGCTACATTGCCCTAGAGCTGAAAGGCCCAACGTGCAGGCTTCTTTCCAAAGGGCGAGTTGGGCCCCACAGCATCTTGCTTCCAGCTCTTTGGGAAGCTAAGAAACAACTCGCTCTGCACAGTGCTCTTACAGCCTACCGGGAACATCTCTTCCAAAGGCCTGTGAAACGCAGTTTCTTTCAGGCCTGATCTGGCTGAAGTAGGACTTCTGCTCTGGGTGTGCTACATTGCCCTAGAGCTGAAAGGCACAACGTGCAGGCTTCTTTCCAAAGGGCGAGTTGGGCCCCACAGCATCTTGCTTCCAGCTCTTTGGGAAGCTTAGAAACAACACGCTCTGCACAGTGCTCTTACAGCCTACCGGGAACATCTCTTCCAAAGGCCTGTGAAACGCAGTTTCTTTGCAGGCCTGATCTGGCTGAAGTAGGACTTCTGCTCTGGGTGTGCTACATTGCCCTGGAGCTGAATGGCACAACGTGCAGGCTTCTTTCCAAAGGGCGAGTTGGGCCCCACTGCATCTTGCTTCCAGCTCTTTCGGAAGCTAAGAAACAACTCACTCTGCACAGTGCCCTTACAGCCTACGGGGATCATCTCTTCCAAAGGCCTGTGAAACACAGTTTCTTTGAGGGCCTGATCTGGCTGAAGTAGGACTTCTGCTATGGGTGTGCTACATTGCCCTAGAGCTGAAAGGCACAACGTGCAGGCTTCTTTAAAAAAGGGCAACTTGGGCCCCACAGCATCTTGCTTCCAGCTCTTTGGGAACCTAAGAAACAACTTGCTCTGCACAGTGCTCTTACAGCCTACCGTGAACATCTCTTAAAAAGGCCAGTGTAACGCAGTTTATTTTCAGTCCTGATCTGGCTGAAGTAGGACTTCTGCTCTGGGTGTGCTGCATTGCCCTAGAGCTGAAAGGCCCAACATGCAGGCTTCTTTCCAAAGGGCGAGTTGGGCCCCACAGCATCTTGCTTCCAGCTCTTTGGGAAGCTTAGACACAACTCGCTCTGCCCAGTGCTCTTACAGCCTACGGGGATCATGTCTTCCGAAGGCCTGTGAAACGCAGTTTCTTTGCAGGCCTTATCTGGCTGAAGCAGGACTTCTGCAATGGGTGTGCTACATTGCCCTAGAGCTGAAAGGTCCAACGTGCATGCTTCTTTCCAAAGGGCGAGTTGGGCCCCAAAGCATCTTGCTTCCAGCTCTTTGGGAAGCTAAGAAACAACTCGCTCTGCACAGTGCTCTTACAGCCTACCGGGAACATCTCTTCCAAAGGCCTGTGAAACGCAGTTTCTTTGCAGGCCTGATCTGGCTGAAGTAGGACTTCTGCTCTGGGTGTGCTACATTGCCATAGAGCTGAAAGGCCCAACGTGCACTCTTCTTTCCAAAGGGCAAGTTGGGCCCCACAGCATCTTGCTTCCAGCTCTTTGGGAAGCTTAGAAACAACTCGCTCTGCACAGTGCTCTTACAGCCTACCGGGAACATCTCTTCCAAAGGCCTGTGAAACGCAGTTTCTTTGCAGGCCTGATCTGGCTGAAGTAGGACTTCTGCTCTGGGTGTGCTACATTGCCCTAGAGCTGAAAGGCCCAACGTGCAGGCTTCTTTCCAAAGGGCGAGTTGGGCCCCACAGCATCTTCCTTCTAGCTCTTTGGGAAGCTAAGAAACAACTCGCTCTGCACAGTGCTCTTACAGCCTACCGGGAACATCTCTTCCAAAGGCCTGTGAAACGCAGTTTCTTTGCAGGCCTGATCTGGCTGAAGTAGGACTTCTGCTCTGGGTGTGCTACATTGCCCTAGAGCTGAAAGGCACAACGTGCAGGCTTCTTTCCAAAGGGCGAGTTGGGCCCCACAGCATCTTGCTTCCAGCTCTTTGGGAAGCTAAGAAACAACTCGCTCTGCACAGTGCTCTTACAGCCTACCGGGAACATCTCTTAAAAAGGCCAGTGTAACGCAGTTTCTTTGCAGGCCTGATCTGGCTGAAGTAGCACTTCTGCTCTGGGTGTGCTACATTGCCCTAGAGCTGAAAGGCACAACGTGCAGGGTTCTTTCCAAAGGGCGAGTTGGGCCCCACAGCATCTTGCTTCCAGCTCTTTGGGAAGCTAAGAAACAACTCGCTCTGCACAGTGCTCTTACAGCCTACGGGGAACATCTCTTCCAAAGGCCTGTGAAATACAGTTTCTTTGCAGGCCTGATCTGGCTGAAGTAGGACTTCTGCTCTGGGTGTGCTGCATTGCCCTAGCGCTGAAAGGCACAACGTGCAGGCTTCTTTCCAAAGGGCGAGTTGGGCCCCACAGCATCTTGCTTCCAGCTCTTTGGGAAGCTAAGAAACAACTCGCTCTGCTCAGTGCTCTTACAGCCTAGTGGGAACATCTCTTCCAAAGGCATGTGTAACGCAGTGTCTTTGCAGGCCTGATCTGGTTGAAGTAGGACTGCTGCTCTGGCTGTGCTACATTGCCCTAGAGCTGAAAGTCACAACGTACAGGCTTCTTTCCAAAGGGCGAGTGGGCCCCACAGCATCTTGCTTCCAGCTCTTTGGGAAGCTAAGAAACAATTCGCTCTGCTAAGTGCTCTTACAGCCTAGAGGGAACATCTCTTCCAAAGGCCTGTGAAACGCAGTTTCTTTGCAGGCCTGATCTAGCTGAACTAGGACTTCTGCTCTGGGTGTGCTGCTTTGCCCTAGAGCTAAAGGGCACAACGTGCAGGCTTCTTTCCAAAGGGCGAGTTGGGCCCCACAGCATCTTGCTTCCAGCTCTTTGCGAACCTAAGAAACAACTCGCTCTGCACAGTGCTCTTACAGCTTACCGGGAACATCTCTTCCAAAGGCCTGTGAAACGCAGTGCTTTGCAGGCCTGATCTGGCAGAAGTAGGACTTCTGCTCTGGGTGTGCTACATTGCCCTAGAGCTGAATGGCACAACGTGCAGGCTGCTTTCCAAAGGGCGAGTTGGGCCCCACAGCATCTTGCTTCCAGCTCTTTGGGAAGCTAAAAAACAACTCGCTCTGCACAGTGCTCTTACAGCTTACCGGGAACATCTCTTCCAAAGGCCTGTGAAACGCAGTTTCTTTGCAGGCCTGATCTGGCAGAAGTAGGACTTCTGCTCTGGGTGTGCTACATTGCCCTAGAGCTGAAAGGCACAACGTGCAGGCTTCTTTCCAAAGGGCGAGTTGGGCCCCACAGCATCTTGCTTCCAGCTCTTTGGGAACCTAAGAAACAACTCGCTCTGCACAGCGCTCTTACAGCCTAGACTGAACATCTCTTCCAAAGGCCTGCGAAACGCAGTTTCTTTGCAGGCCTGATCTGGCTGAAGTAGGACTTCTGCTGTGGGTGTGCTACATTGCCCTAGAGCTGAAAGGCCCAACGTGCAGGCTTCTTTCCAAAGGGCGAGTTGGGCCCCACAGCATCTTGCTTCCAGCTCTTTGGGAAGCTAAGAAACAACTCGCTCTGCACAGTGCTCTTACAGCCTACCGGGAACATCTCTTCCAAAGGCCTGTGAAACGCAGTTTCTTTGCAGGCCTGATCTGGCTGAAGTAGGACTTCTGCTCTGGGAGTGCTACATTGCCCTAGAGCTGAAAGGCCCAACGTGCAGGCTTCTTTCCAAAGGGCGAGTTGGGCCCCACAGCATCTTGCTTCCAGCTCTTTGGGAAGCTAAGTAACAACTCGCTCTGCACAGTGCTCTTACAGCCTACCGGGAACATCTCTTCCAAAGGCCTGTGAAACGCAGTTTCTTTCAGGCCTGATCTGGCTGAAGTAGGACTTCTGCTCTGGGTGTGCTACATTGCCCTAGAGCTGAAAGGCACAACGTGCAGGCTTCTTTCCAAAGGGCGAGTTGGGCCCCACAGCATCTTGCTTCCAGCTCTTTGGGAAGCTTAGAAACAACTCGCTCTGCACAGTGCTCTTACAGCCTACAGGGAACATCTCTTCCAAAGGCCTGTGAAACGCAGTTTCTTTGCAGGCCTGATCTGGCTGAAGTAGGACTTCTGCTCTGGGTGTGCTACATTGCCCTGGAGCTGAATGGCACAACGTGCAGGCTTCTTTCCAAAGGGCGACTTGGGCCCCACAGCATCTTGCTTCCAGCTCTTTCGGAAGCTAAGAAACAACTCACTCTGCACAGTGCTCTTACAGCCTACGGGGATCATCTCTTCCAAAGGCCTGTGAAACACAGTTTCTTTGAGGGCCTGATCTGGCTGAAGTAGGACTTCTGCTCTGGGTGTGCTACATTGCCCTAGAGCTGAAAGGCACAACGTGCAGGCTTCTTTAAAAAAGGGCGACTTGGGCCCCACAGCATCTTGCTTCCAGCTCTTTGGGAACCTAAGAAACAACTTGCTCTGCACAGTGCTCTTACAGCCTACCGGGAACATCTCTTAAAAAGGCCAGTGTAACGCAGTTTATTTTCAGTCCTGATCTGGCTGAAGTAGGACTTCTGCTCTGGGTGTGCTGCATTGCCCTAGAGCTGAAAGGCCCAACGTGCAGGCTTCTTTCCAAAGGGCGAGTTGGGCCCCACAGCATCTTGCTTCCAGCTATTTGGGAAGCTTAGACACAACTCGCTCTGCACAGTGCTCTTACAGCCTACGGGGATCATCTCTTCCGAAGGCCTGTGAAACGCAGTTTCTTTGCAGGCCTTATCTGGCTGAAGCAGGACTTCTGCAATGGGTGTGCTACATTGACCTAGAGCTGAAAGGTCCAACGTGCATGCTTCTTTCCAAAGGGCGAGTTGGGCCCCAAAGCATCTTGCTTCCAGCTCTTTGGGAAGCTAAGAAACAACTCGCTCTGCACAGTGCTCTTACAGCCTACCGGGAACATCTCTTCCAAAGGCCTGTGAAACGCAGTTTCTTTGCAGGCCTGGTCTGGCTGAAGTAGGACTTCTGCTCTGGTTGTGCTACATTGCCCTACAGCTGAAAGGCACAACGTGCAGGCTTATTTCCAAAGGGCGAGTTGGGCCCCACAGCATCTTGCTTCCAGCTCCTTGGGAAGCTAAGAAACAACGCGCTCTGCACAGTGCTCTTACAGCCTACCGGGAACATCTCTTCCAAAGGCCTGTGAAATGCAGTTTCTTTGCAGGCCTGATCTGGCTGAAGTAGGACTTCTGCTCTGGGTGTGCTACATTGCCCTAGAACTGAAAGGCCCAACGTGCAGGCTCCTTTCCAAAGGGCGAGTTGGGCCCCACAGCATCTTGCTTCCAGCTCTTTGGGAAGCTAAGAAACAACTCGCTCTTCACATTGCTCTTACAGCTTACCGGGAACATCTCTTCCAAAGGCCTGTGAAACGCTGTTTCTTTGCAGGCCTGATCTGGCAGAAGTAGGACTTCTGCTCTGGGTGTGCTACATTGCCCTAGAGCTGAAATGCACAACGTGCAGGCTTCTTTCCGAATGGCGAGTTGGGCCCCACAGCATCTTGCTTCCAGCTCTTTGGGAACCTAAGAAACAACTCGCTCTGCACTGTGCTCTTACAGCCAACCGGGAACATCTCTTTCAAAGGCCTGCGAAACGCAGTTTCTTTGCAGGCCTGCTCTGGCTGAAGTAGGACTTCTGCTCTGGGTGTGCTACATTGCCCTACAGCTGAAAGGCACAACGTGCAGGCTTCTTTCCAAAGGGCGAGTTGGGCCCCACAGCATCTTGCTTCCAGCTCTTTGGGAAGCTAAGAAACAACTGGCTCTGCACAGTGCTCTTACAGCCTACCGGGAACATCTCTTCCAAAGGCCTGTGAAACGCAGTTTCTTTGCAGGCCTGATCTGGCTGAAGTAGGACTTCTGCTCTGGGTGTGTTACATTGCCCTAGAGCTGAAAGGCACAACGTGCAGGTTTCTTTCCAAAGGGCGAGTTGGGCCCCACAGCATCTTGCTTCCAGCTCTTTGGGAAGCTAAGAAACAACTCGCTCTGCACAGTGCTCTTACAGCCTACCGGGAACATCTCTTCCAAAGGCCTGTGAAACGCAGTTTCTTTGCAGGCCTGATCTGGCTGAAGTAGGACTTCTGTCTGGGTGTGCTACATTGCCCTAGAGCTGAATGGCACAACGTGCAGGCTTCTTTCCAAAGGGCGAGTTGGGCCCCACAGCATCTTGCTTCCAGCTCTTTGGGAAGCTAAGAGACAACTCTCTCAGCACTGTGCTCTTACAGCCAACCAGGAACATCTCTTCCAAAGGCCTGTGAAACGCAGTTTCTTTCAGGCCTGATCTGGCTGAAGTAGGACTTCTGCTCTGGGTGTGCTACATTGCCCTAGAGCTGAAAGGCACAACGTGCAGGCTTCTTTCCAAGGGGCGAGTTGGGCCCCACAGCATCTTGCTTCCAGCTCTTTGGGAAGCTAAGAAACAACTCGCTCTGCACAGTGCTCTTACAGCCTACCGGGAACATCTCTTGCAAAGGCCTGTGAAACGCAGTTTCTTTGCAGGTCTGATCTGGCTGAAGTAGGACTTCTGCTCTGGGTGTGCTACATTGCCCTAGAGCTGAATGGCACAACGTGCAGGCTTCTTTCCAAAGGGCAACTTGGGCCCCGCATCATCTTGCTTCCAGCTCTTTCGGAAGCTAAGAAACAACTCACTCTGCACAGTGCCCTTACAGCCTACGGGGATCATCTCTTCCAAAGGCCTGTGAAACACAGTTTCTTTGAGGGCCTGATCTGGCTGAAGTAGGACTTCTGCTATGGGTGTGCTACATTGCCCTAGAGCTGAAAGGCACAACGTGCAGGCTTCTTTAAAAAAGGGCGACTTGGGCCCCACAGCATCTTGCTTCCAGCTCTTTGGGAACCTAAGAAACAACTTGCTCTGCACAGTGCTCTTACAGCCTACCGGGAACATCTCTTAAAAAGGCCAGTGTAACGCAGTTTATTTTCAGTCCTGATCTGGCTGAAGTAGGACTTCTGCTCTGGGTGTGCTGCATTGCCCTAGAGCTGAAAGGCCCAACGTGCAGGCTTCTTTCCAAAGGGCGAGTTGGGCCCCACAGCATCTTGCTTCCAGCTCTTTGGGAAGCTTAGAAACAACTCGCTCTGCACAGTGCTCTTACAGCCTACCGGGAACATCTCTTCCAAAGGCCTGTGAAACGCAGTTTCTTTGCAGGCCTGATCTGGCTGAAGTAGGACTTCTGCTCTGGGTGTGCTACATTGCCCTAGAGCTGAAAGTCCCAACGTGCAGGCTTCTTTCCAAAGGGCGAGTTGGGCCCCACAGCATCTTGCTTCCAGCTCTTTGGGCAGCTTAGAAACAACTCGCTCTGCACAGTGCTCTTACAGCCTACCGGGAACATCTCTTCCAAAGGCCTGTGAAACGCAGTTTCTTTGCAGGCCTGAACTGGCTGAAGTAGGACTTCTGCTCTGGGTGTGCTGCATTGCCCTAGAGCTGAAAGGCCCAACGTGCAGGCTTCTTTCCAAAGGGCGAGTTGGGCCCCTCAGCATCTTGCTTCCAGCTCTTTGGGAAGCTTAGAAACAACTCGCTCTGCACAGTGCTCTTACAGCCTACCGGGAACATCTCTTCCAAAGGCCTGTGAAACGCAGTTTCTTTGCAGGCCTGAACTGGCTGAAGTAGGACTTCTGCTCTGGGTGTGCTGCATTGCCCTAGAGCTGAAAGGCCCAACGTGCAGGCTTCTTTCCAAAGGGCGAGTTGGGCCCCACAGCATCTTGCTTCCAGCTCTTTGGGAACCTAAGAAACAACTCGCTCTGCACTGTGCTCTTACAGCCAACCGGGAACATCTCTTCCAAAGGCCTGCGAAACGCAGTTTCTTTGCAGGCCTGATCTGGCTGAAGTAGGACTTCTTCTCTGGGTGTGCTGCATTGCCCTAGAGCTGAAAGGCACATCGTGCAGGCTTCTTTCCAAAGGGCGAGTTGGGCCCCACAGCATCTTGCTTCCAGCTCTTTGGGAAGCTAAGAAACAACTCGCTCTGCACAGTGCTCTTACAGCCTACTGGGAACATCTCTTCCAAAGGCCTGTGAAACGCAGTTTCTTTGCAGGCCTGATCTGGCTGAAGTAGGACTTCTGTCTGGGTGTGCTACATTGCCCTACAGCTGAAAGGCACAACGTGCAGGCTTCTTTCCAAAGGGCGAGTTGGGCCCCACCGCATCTTGCTTCCAGCTCTTTGGGAAGCTAAGAAACAACTCGCTCTGCACCGTGCTCTTTCCGCCTACCTGGAACATCTCTTCCAAAGGCCTGTGAAACGCAGTTTCTTTGCAGGCCTGATCTGGCTGAAGTAGGACTTCTGCTCTGGGTGTGCGACATGGCCCTAGAGCTGAAAGGCACAACGTGCAGGCTTCTTTCCAAAGGGCGACTTGTGCCCCACAGCATCTTGCTTCCAGCTCTTTCGGAAGCTAAGAAACAACTCACTCTGCACAGTGCCCTTACAGCCTACGGGGATCATCTCTTCCAAAGGCCTGTGAAACACAGTTTCATGCAGGCCTGATCTGGCTGAAGTAGGACTTCTGCTCTGGGTGTGCTACATTGCCCTAGAGCTGAAAGGCACAACGTGCAGGCTTCTTTCCAAAGGGCGACTTGGGCCCCACAGCATCTTGCTTCCAGCTCTTTGGGAACCTAAGAAACAACTTGCTCTGCACAGTGCTCTTACAGCCTACCGGGAACATCTCTTAAAAAGGCCAGTGTAACGCAGTTTATTTGCAGGCCTGATCTGGCTGAAGTAGCACTCCTGCTCTGGGTGTGCTACATTGCCCTAGAGCTGAAAGGCACAACGTG
The DNA here is from genome assembly GCF_037783145.1 of Equus przewalskii. Taxonomy (NCBI): domain Eukaryota; kingdom Metazoa; phylum Chordata; class Mammalia; order Perissodactyla; family Equidae; genus Equus; species Equus przewalskii. Next base: position 356,983 of record NW_027228657.1, on the reverse strand, counting down.
CAGGCTTCTTTCCAAAGGGCGAGTTGGGCCCCACAGCATCTTGCTTCCAGCTCTTTGGGAAGCTAAGAAACAACTCGCTCTGCACAGTGCTCTTACAGCCTACGGGTAACATCTCTTCCAAAGGCCTGTGAAACACAGTTTCTTTGCAGGCCTGATCTGGCTGAAGTAGGACTTCTGCTCTGGGTGTGCTACATTGCCCTAGAGCTGAAAGGTCCAACGTGCAGGCTTCTTTCCAAAGGGCGAGTTGGGCCCCACAGCATCTTGCTTCCAGCTCTTTGGGAAGCTAAGAAACAACTCGCTCTGCACAGTGCTCTTACAGCCTACCGGGAACATCTCTTCCAAAGGCCTGTGAAACGCAGTTTCTTTGCAGGCCTGATCTGGCAGAAGTAGGACTTCTGCTCTGGGTGTGCTACATTGCCCTAGAGCTGAAAGGCACAACGTGCAGGCTTCTTTCCGAAGGGCGAGTTGGGCCCCACAGCATCTTGCTTCCAGCTCTTTTGGAACCTAAGAAACAACTCGCTCTGCACTGTGCTCTTACAGCCAACCGGGAACATCTCTTTCAAAGGCCTGCGAAACGCAGTTTCTTTGCAGGCCTGATCTGGCCGATGTAGGACTTCTGCTCTGGTGGTGCTACATTGCCCTACAGCTGAAAGGCACAACGTGCAGGCTTCTTTCCAAAGGGCGAGTTGGGCCCCACAGCATCTTGCTTCCAGCTATTTGGGAAGCTAAGAAACAACTGGCTCTGCACAGTGCTCTTACAGCCTACCGGGAACATCTCTTCCAAAGGCCTGTGAAACGCAGTTTCTTTGCAGGCCTGATCTGGCTTAAGTAGGACTTCTGCTCTGGGTGTGTTACATTGCACTAGAGCTGAAAGGCACAACGTGCAGGTTTCTTTCCAAAGGGCGAGTTGGGCCCCACAGCATCTTGCTTCCAGCTCTTTGGGAAGCTAAGAAACAACTCGCTCTGCACAGTGCTCTTACAGCCTACCGGGAACATCTCTTCCAAAGGCCTGTGAAACGCAGTTTCTTTGCAGGCCTGATCTGGCTGAAGTAGGACTTCTGTCTGGGTGTGCTACATTGCCCTAGAGCTGAATGGCACAACGTGCAGGCTTCTTTCCAAAGGGCGAGTTGGGCCCCACAGCATCTTGCTTCCAGCTCTTTGGGAAGCTAAGAAACAACTCGCTCTGCACAGTGCTCTTACAGCCTACCGGGAACATCTCTTCCAAAGGCCTGTGAAACGCAGTTTCTTTGCAGGCCTGATCTGGCTGAAGTAGGACTTCTGCTCTGGGTGTGCTACATTGCCCTAGAGCTGAAAGGCACAACGTGCAGGCTTCTTTCCAAAGGGCGAGTTGGGCCCCACAGCATCTTGCTTCCAGCTCTTTGGGAAGCTAAGAAACAACTCGCTCTGCACAGTGCTCTTACAGCCTACCGGGAACATCTCTTCCAAAGGCCTGTGAAACGCAGTTTCTTTGCAGGCCTGATCTGGCTGAAGTAGGACTTCTGCTCTGGGTCTGCTACATTGCCCTAGAGCTGAAAGGCACAACGTGCAGTCTTCTTTCCAAAGGGCGAGTTGGGCCCCACAGCATCTTGCTTCCAGCTCTTTGGGAAGCTAAGAGACATTCCGCTCTGCACTGTGCTCTTAGAGCCAACCGGGAACATCTCTTCCAAAGGCCTGTGAAACGCAGTTTCTTTGCAGGCCTGATCTGGCTGAAGTAGGACTTCTGCTCTGGGTGTGCTACATTGCCCTAGAGCTGAAAGGCACAACGTGCAGGCTTCTTTCCAAAGGGCGAGTTGGGCCCCACAGCATCTTGCTTCCAGCTCTTTGGGAAGCTAAGAGACAACTCGCTCTGCACTGTGCTCTTACAGCCAACCGGGAGCATCTCTTCCAAATGCCTGTGAAACGCAGCTTCTTTGCAGGCCTGTTGTGGCTGAAGTAGGACTTCTGCTCTGGGTGTGCTACATTGCCCTAGAGCTGAAAGGCACAACGTGCAGGCTTCTTTCCAAAGGGCGAGTTGGGCCCCACAGCCTCTTGGTTCCAGCTCTTTGGGAAGCTAAGAAACAACTCGCTCTGCACAGTGCTCTTACAGCCTACCGGGAACATGTCTTCCAAAATCTTGTGAAACGCAGTTTCTTTGCAGGGCTGATCTGGCTGAAGTAGGACTTCTGCTCTGGGTGCTCTACATTGCCATAGAGCTGAAAGGCCCAACGTGCAGGCTTCTTTCCAAAGGGCGAGTTGGGTCCCACAGCATCTTGCTTCCAGCTCTTTGGGAAGCTTAGAAACAACTCGCTCTGCACAGTGCTCTTACAGCCTACCGGGAACATCTCTACCAAAGGCCTGTGAAACGCAGTTTCTTTGCAGGCCTGATCTGGCAGAAGTTGGACTTCTGCTCTGGCTGTGCTACTTTGCCCTAGAGCTGAAAGGCACAACGTGCAGGCTTCTTTCCAAAGGGCGAGTTGGGCCCCACAGCATCTTGCTTCCAGCTCTTTGGGAAGCTAAGAAACAACTCACTCTGCACAGTGCCCTTACAGCCTACGGGGATCATCTCTTCCAAAGGCCTGTGAAACACAGTTTCTTTGAGGGCCTCATCTGGCTGAAGTAGGACTTCTGCTATGGGTGTGCTACATTGCCCTAGAGCTGAAAGGCACAACGTGCAGGCTTCTTTAACAAAGGGCGACTTGGGCCCCACAGCATCTTGCTTCCAGCTCTTTGGGAACCTAAGAAACAACTTGCTCTGCACAGTGCTCTTACAGCCTACCGGGAACATCTCTTAAAAAGGCCAGTGTAACGCAGTTTATTTTCAGGCCTGATCTGGCTGAAGTAGGACTTCTGCTCTGGGTGTGCTACATTGCCCTAGAGCTGAAAGGCACAACGTGCAGGCTTCTTTACAAAGGGCGAGTTGGGCTCCACAGCATCTTGCTTCCAGCTCTTTGGGAAGCTAAGAAACAACTCGCTCTGCACAGTGCTCTTACCGCCTACCGGGAACATCTCTTCCAAATGCCTGTGAAACGCATTTTCTTTGCAGGCATGATCTGGCTGAAGTAGGACTTCTGCTCTGGGTGTGCTACATGGTTCTAGAGCTGAAAGGCACAACGTGCAGGCTTCTTTCCAAAGGGCGACTTAGGCCGCACAGCATCTTGCTTCCAGCTGTTTCGGAAACTAAGAAACAACTCACTCTGCACAGTGCCCTTACAGCCTACGGGGATCATCTCTTCCAAAGGCCTGTGAAACACAGTTTCTTTGCAGGCCTGATCTGGCTGAAGTAGGACTTCTGCTCTGGGTGTGCTACATTGCCCTAGAGCTGAAAGGCACAACGTACAGGCTTCTTTCCAAAGCGCGAGTTGGGCCCCACAGCATCTTGCTTCCAGCTCTTTGGGAACTTAAGAAACAACTCGCTCTGCACAGTGCTCTTACAGCCTACCGGGAACATCTCTTAAAAAGGCCAGTGTAACGCAGTTTATTTGCAGGCCTGATCTGGCTGAAGTAGGACTTCTGCTCTGGGTGTCCTACATTGCCCTAGAGCTGAAAGGCATAAAGTGCAGGCTTCTTTCCAAAGGGCGAGTTGGGCCCCACAGCATCTTGCTTCCAGCTCTTTGGGAAGCTAAGAAACAACTCGCTCTGCACAGTGCTCTTACAGCCTACCGGGAACATCTCTTCCAAATGCCTGTCAAACGCAGTTTCTTTGCAGGCCTGATCTGGCTGAAGTAGGACTTCTGCTCTGGGTGTGCTACATTGCCCTAGAGCTGAAAGGCACAACGTGCAGGCTTCTTTCCAAAGGGCGAGTTGAGCCCCAGGGCATCTTGCTTCCAGCTCTTTGGGAAGCTAAGAAACAACTCGCTCTGCACAGTGCTCTTACAACCTACGGGGACCATCTCTTCCAAAGGCCTGTGAAACGCAGTTTCTTTGCAGGCCTGATCTGGCTGAAGTAGGACTTCTGCTCTGGGTGTGCTACATTGCCCTAGAGCTGAAAGGTCCAACGTGCAGGCTTCTTTCCAAAGGGCGAGTTGGGCCCCACAGCATCTTGCTTCCAGCTCTTTGGGAAGCTAAGAAACAACTCGCTCTGCACAGTGCTCTTACAGCTTACCGGGAACATCTCTTCCAAAGGCCTGTGAAACGCAGTGTCTTTGCAGGCCTGATCTGGCAGAAGTAGGACTTCTGCTCTGGGTGTGCTACATTGCCCTAGAGCTGAAAGGCACAACGTGCAGGCTTCTTTCCAAAGGGCGAGTTGGGCCCCACAGCATCTTGCTTCCAGCTCTTTGGGAACCTAAGAAACAACTCGCTCTGCACTGTGCTCTTACAGCCAACCGGGAACATCTCTTCCAAAGGCCTGCGAAACGCAGTTTCTTTGCAGGCCTGATCTGGCTGAAGTAGGACTTCTGCTCTGGGTGTGCTACATTGCCCTAGAGCTGAAAGGCACATCGTGCAGGCTTCCTTCCAAAGGGCGAGTTGGGCCCCACAGCATCTTGCTTCCAGCTCTTTGGGAAGCTAAGAAACAACTCGCTCTGCACAGTGCTCTTACAGCCTACTGGGAACATCTCTTCCAAAGGCCTGTGAAACGCAGTTTCTTTGCAGGCCTGATCTGGCTGAAGTAGGACTTCTGCTCTGGGTGTGCTACATTGCCCTACAGCTGAAAGGCACAACGTGCAGGCTTATTTCCAAAGGGCGAGTTGGGCCCCACAGCATCTTGCTTCCAGCTCTTTGGGAAGCTAAGAAACAACGCGCTCTGCACAGTGCTCTTACAGCCTACCGGGAACATCTCTTCCAAAGGCCTGTGAAATGCAGTTTCTTTGCAGGCCTGATCTGGCTGAAGTAGGACTTCTGCTCTGGGTGTGCTACATTGCCCTAGAGCTGAAAGGCCCAACGTGCAGGCTCCTTTCCAAAGGGCGAGTTGGGCCCCACAGCATCTTGCTTCCAGCTCTTTGGGAAGCTAAGAAACAACTCGCTCTTCACATTGCTCTTACAGCTTACCGGGAACATCTCTTCCAAAGGCCTGTGAAACGCTGTTTCTTTGCAGGCCTGATCTGGCAGAAGTAGGACTTCTGCTCTGGGTGTGCTACATTGCCCTAGAGCTGAAAGGCACAACGTGCAGGCTTCTTTCCGAATGGCGAGTTGGGCCCCACAGCATCTTGCTTCCAGCTCTTTGGGAACCTAAGAAACAACTCGCTCTGCACTGTGCTCTTACAGCCAACCGGGAACATCACTTTCAAAGGCCTGCGAAACGCAGTTTCTTTGCAGGCCTGCTCTGGCTGAAGTAGGACTTCTGCTCTGGGTGTGCTACATTGCCCTACAGCTGAAAGGCACAACGTGCAGGCTTCTTTCCAAAGGGCGAGTTGGGCCCCACAGCATCTTGCTTCCAGCTCTTTCGGAAGCTAAGAAACAACTCGCTCTGCACAGTGCTCTTACAGCCTACCGGGAACATCTGTTCCAAAGGCCTGTGAAACGCAGTTTCTTTGCAGGCCTGATCTGGCAGAAGTAGGACTTCTGCTCTGGGTGTGCTACATTGCCCTACAGCTGAAAGGCACAACGTGCAGGCTTATTTCCAAAGGGCGAGTTGGGCCCCACAGCATCTTGCTTCCAGCTCTTTGGGAAGCTAAGAAACAACTCGCTCTGCACAGTGCTCTTACAGCCTACCGGGAACATCTCTCCCAAAGGCCTGTGAAACGCAGTTTCTTTGCAGGCCTGATCTGGCTGAAGTAGGACTTCTGTCTGGGTGTGCTACATTGCCCTAGAGCTGAATGGCACAACGTGCAGGCTTCTTTCCAAAGGGCGAGTTGGGCCCCACAGCATCTTGCTTCCAGCTCTTTGGGAAGCTAAGGAACAACTCGCTCTGCACCGTGCTCTTACAGCCTACCGGGAACATCTCTTCCAAGGGCCTGTGAAACGCAGTTTCTTTGCAGGCCTGATCTGGAAGAAGTAGGACTTCTGCTCTGGGTGTGCTACATTGCCCTAGAGCTGAAAGGCACAACGTGCAGGCTTCTTTCCGAAGGGCGAGTTGGGCCCCACAGCATCTTGCTTCCAGCTCTTTTGGAACCTAAGAAACAACTCTCTCTGCACTGTGCTCTTACAGCCAACCGGGAACATCTCTTTCAAAGGCCTGCGAAACGCAGTTTCTTTGCAGACCTGATCTGGCTGATGTAGGACATCTTCTCTGGGTGTGCTACATTGCCCTACAGCTGAAAGGCACAACGTGCAGGCTTCTTTCCAAAGGGCGAGTTGGGCCCCACAGCATCTTGCTTCCAGCTATTTGGGAAGCTAAGAAACAACTGGCTCTGCACAGTGCTCATACAGCCTACCGGGAACATCTCTTCCAAAGGCCTGTGAAACGCAGTTTCTTTGCAGGCCTGATCTGGCTGAAATAGGACTTCTGCTCTGGGTGTGTTACATTGCCCTAGAGCTGAAAGGCACAACGTGCAGGTTTCTTTCCTAAGGGCGAGTTGGGCCCCACAGCATCTTGCTTCCAGCTCTTTGGGAAGCTAAGAAACAACTCGCTCTGCACAGTGCTCTTACAGCCTACCGGGAACATCTCTTCCAAAGGCCTGTGAAACGCAGTTTCTTTGCAGGCCTGATCTGGCTGAAGTAGGACTTCTGTCTGGGTGTGCTACATTGCCCTAGAGCTGAATGGCACAACGTGCAGGCTTCTTTCCAAAGGGCGAGTTGGGCCCCACAGCATCTTGCTTCCAGCTCTTTGGGAAGCTAAGAGACAACTCTCTCAGCACTGTGCTCTTACAGCCAACCAGGAACATCTCTTCCAAAGGCCTGTGAAACGCAGTTTCTTTCAGGCCTGATCTGGCTGAAGTAGGACTTCTGCTCTGGGTGTGCTACATTGCCCTAGAGCTGAAAGGCACAACGTGCAGGCTTCTTTCCAAGGGGCGAGTTGGGCCCCACAGCATCTTGCTTCCAGCTCTTTGGGAAGCTAAGAAACAACTCGCTCTGCACAGTGCTCTTACAGCCTACCGGGAACATCTCTTGCAAAGGCCTGTGAAACGCAGTTTCTTTGCAGGTCTGATCTGGCTGAAGTAGGACTTCTGTCTGGGTGTGCTACATTGCCCTAGAGCTGAATGGCACAACGTGCAGGCTTCTTTCCAAAGGGCGAGTTGGGCCCCACAGCATCTTGCTTCCAGCTCTTTGGGAAGCTAAGAAACAACTCGCTCTGCACAGTGCTCTTACAGCTTACCGGGAACATCTCTTCCAAAGGCCTGTGAAACGCAGTGTCTTTGCAGGCCTGATCTGGCAGAAGTAGGACTTCTGCTCTGGGTGTGCTACATTGCCCTAGAGCTGAAAGGCACAACGTGCAGGCTTCTTTCCAAAGGGCGAGTTGGGCCCCACAGCATCTTGCTTCCAGCTCTTTGGGAACCTAAGAAACAACTCGCTCTGCACTGTGCTCTTACAGCCAACCGGGAACATCTCTTCCAAAGGCCTGCGAAACGCAGTTTCTTTGCAGGCCTGATCTGGCTGAAGTAGGACTTCTGCTCTGGGTGTGCTACATTGCCCTAGAGCTGAAAGGCACATCGTGCAGGCTTCCTTCCAAAGGGCGAGTTGGGCCCCACAGCATCTTGCTTCCAGCTCTTTGGGAAGCTAAGAAACAACTCGCTCTGCACAGTGCTCTTACAGCCTACTGGGAACATCTCTTCCAAAGGCCTGTGAAACGCAGTTTCTTTGCAGGCCTGATCTGGCTGAAGTAGGACTTCTGCTCTGGGTGTGCTACATTGCCCTACAGCTGAAAGGCACAACGTGCAGGCTTATTTCCAAAGGGCGAGTTGGGCCCCACAGCATCTTGCTTCCAGCTCTTTGGGAAGCTAAGAAACAACTCGCTCTGCACAGTGCTCTTACAGCCTACCGGGAACATCTCTTCCAAAGGCCTGTGAAACGCAGTTTCTTTGCAGGCCTGATCTGGCTGAAGTAGGACTTCTCTCTGGGTGTGCTACATTGCCCTAGAGCTGAATGGCACAACGTGCAGGCTTCTTTCCAAAGGGCGAGTTGGGCCCCACAGCATCTTGCTTCCAGCTCTTTGGGAAGCTAAGAGACAACTCTCTCAGCACTGTGCTCTTACAGCCAACCAGGAACATCTCTTCCAAAGGCCTGTGAAACGCAGTTTCTTTCAGGCCTGATCTGGCTGAAGTAGGACTTCTGCTCTGGGTGTGCTACATTGCCCTAGAGCTGAAAGGCCCAACGTGCAGGCTTCTTTCCAAGGGGCGAGTTGGGCCCCACGGCATCTTGCTTACAGCTCTTTGGGAAGCTAAGAAACAACTCGCTCTGCACAGTGCTCTTACAGCCTACCGGGAACATCTCTTGCAAAGGCCTGTGAAACGCAGTTTCTTTGCAGGTCTGATCTGGCTGAAGTAGGACTTCTGTCTGGGTGTGCTACATTGCCCTAGAGCTGAATGGCACAACGTGCAGGCTTCTTTCCAAAGGGCGAGTTGGGCCCCACAGCATCTTGCTTCCAGCTCTTTGGGAAGCTAAGAAACAACTCGCTCTGCACAGTGCTCTTACAGCCTACCGGGAACATCTCTTCCAAAGGCCTGTGAAACGCAGTTTCTTTGCAGGCCTGATCTGGCTGAAGTAGGACTTCTGCTCTGGGTGTGCTACATTGCCCTAGAGCTGAAAGGCACAACGTGCAGGCTTCTTTCCAAAGGGCGAGTTGGGCCCCACAGCATCTTGCTTCCAGCTCTTTGGGAAGCTAAGAGACAACTCGCTCTGCACTGTGCTCTTACAGCCAACCGGGAGCATCTCTTCCAAAGGCCTGTGAAACGCAGCTTCTTTGCAGGCCTGTTGTGGCTGAAGTAGGACTTCTGCTCTGGGTGTGCTACATTGCCCTAGAGCTGAAAGGCACAACGTGCAGGCTTCTTTCCAAAGGGCGAGTTGGGCCCCACAGCCTCTTGGTTCCAGCTCTTTGGGAAGCTAAGAAACAACTCGCTCTGCACAGTGCTCTTACAGCCTACCGGGAACATGTCTTCCAAAATCCTGTGAAACGCAGTTTCTTTGCAGGGCTGATCTGGCTGAAGTAGGACTTCTGCTCTGGGTGCGCTACATTGCCATAGAGCTGAAAGGCCCAACGTGCAGGCTTCTTTCCAAAGGGCGAGTTGGGTCCCACAGCATCTTGCTTCCAGCTCATTGGGAAGCTTAGAAACAACTCGCTCTGCACAGTGCTCTTACAGCCTACCGGGAACATCTCTTAAAAAGGCCAGTGTAACGCAGTTTATTTTCAGTCCTGATCTGGCTGAAGTAGGACTTCTGCTCTGGGTGTGCTGCATTGCCCTAGAGCTGAAAGGCCCAACGTGCAGGCTTCTTTCCAAAGGGCGAGTTGGGCCCCACAGCATCTTGCTTCCACCTCTTTGGGAAGCTTAGAAACAACTCGCTCTGCACAGTGCTCTTACAGCCCACGGGGATCATCTCTTCCAAAGGCCTGTGAAACGCAGTTTCTTTGCAGGCCTGATCTGGCTGAAGTAGGACTTCTGCTCTGGGTGTGCTACATTGCCCTAGAGCTGAAAGGTCCAACGTGCATGCTTCTTTCCAAAGGGCGAGTTGGGCCCCACAGCATCTTGCTTCCAGCTCTTTGGGAAGCTAAGAAACAACTCGCTCTGCACAGTGCTCTTACAGCCTACCGGGAACATCTCTTCCAAAGGCCTGTGAAACGCAGTTTCTTTGCAGGCCTGATCTGGCTGAAGTAGGACTTCTGCTCTGGGTGTGCTACATTGCCCTAGAGCTGAAAGGCCCAACGTGCAGGCTTCTTTCCAAAGGGCGAGTTGGGCCCCACAGCATCTTGCTTCCAGCTCTTTGGGAAGCTTAGAAACAACTCGCTCTGCACAGTGCTCTTACAGCCACCGGGAACATCTCTTCCAAAGGCCTGTGAAACGCAGTTTCTTTGCAGGCCTGATCTGGCTGAAGTAGGACTTCTGCTCTGGGTGTGCTACATTGCCCTAGAGCTGAATGGCACAACGTGCAGGCTTCTTTAAAAAAGGGCGACTTGGGCCCCACAGCATCTTGCTTCCAGCTCTTTGGGAACCTAAGAAACAACTTGCTCTGCACAGTGCCTTTACAGCCTACCGGGAACATCTCTGAAAAAGGCCAGTGTAACGCAGTTTATTTTCAGGCCTGATCTGGCTGAAGTAGGACTTCTGCTCTGGGTGTGCTACATTGCCCTAGAGCTGAAAGGCACAACGTGCAGGTTTCTTTCCAAAGGGCGAGTTGGGCTCCACAGCATCTTGCTTCCAGCTCTTTGGGAAGCTAAGAAACAACTCGCTCTGCACAGTGCTCTTACCGCCTACCGGGAACATCTCTTCCAAATGCCTGTGAAACGCAGTTTCTTTGCAGGCCTGATCTGGCTGAAGTAGGACTTCTGCTCTGGGTGTGCTACATTGTCCTAGAGCTGAAAGGCACAACGTGCAGGCTTCCTTCCAAAGGGCGACTTCGCCGCACAGCATCTTGCTTCCAGCTGTTTCGGAAGCTAAGAAACAACTCACTCTGCACAGTGCCCTTACAGCCTACGGGGATCATCTCTTCCAAAGGCCTGTGAAACACAGTTTCTTTGCAGGCCTGATCTGGCTGAAGTAGGACTTCTGCTCTGGGTGTGCTACATTGCCCTAGAGCTGAAAGGCACAACGTACAGGCTTCTTTCCAAAGGGCGAGTTGGGCCCCACAGCATCTTGCTTCCAGCTCTTTGGGAACCTAAGAAACAACTCGCTCTGCACAGTGCTGTTACAGCCTACCGGGAACATCTCTTAAAAAGGCCAGTGTAACGCAGTTTATTTTCAGTCCTGATCTGGCTGAAGTAGGACTTCTGCTCTGGGTGCGCTACATTGCCATAGAGCTGAAAGGCCCAACGTGCAGGCTTCTTTCCAAAGGGCGAGTTGGGTCCCACAGCATCTTGCTTCCAGCTCTTTGGGAAGCTTAGAAACAACTCGCTCTGCACAGTGCTCTTACAGCCTACCGGGAACATCTCTTCCAAAGGCCTGTGAAACGCAGTTTCTTTGCAGGCCTGATCTGGCTGAAGTAGGACTTCTGCTCTGGGTGTGCTACATTGCCCTAGAGCTGAATGGCACAACGTGCAGGCTTCTTTAAAAAAGGGTGACTTGGGCCCCACAGCATCTTGCTTCCAGCTCTTTGGGAACCTAAGAAACAACTTGCTCTGCACAGTGCCTTTACAGCCTACCGGGAACATCTCTGAAAAAGGCCAGTGTAACGCAGTTTATTTTCAGGCCTGATCTGGCTGAAGTAGGACTTCTGCTCTGGGTGTGCTACATTGCCCTAGAGCTGAAAGGCACAACGTGCAGGTTTCTTTCCAAAGGGCGAGTTGGGCTCCACAGCATCTTGCTTCCTGCTCTTTGGGAAGCTAAGAAACAACTCGCTCTGCACAGTGCTCTTACCGCCTACCGGGAACCTCTCTTCCAAATGCCTGTGAAACGCAGTTTCTTTGCAGGCCTGATCTGGCTGAAGTAGGACTTCTGCTCTGGGTGTGCTACATTGTCCTAGAGCTGAAAGGCACAACGTGCAGGCTTCCTTCCAAAGGGCGACTTCGCCGCACAGCATCTTGCTTCCAGCTGTTTCGGAAGCTAAGAAACAACTCACTCTGCACAGTGCCCTTACAGCCTACGGGGATCATCTCTTCCAAAGGCCTGTGAAACACAGTTTCTTTGCAGGCCTGATCTGGCTGAAGTAGGACTTCTGCTCTGGGTGTGCTACATTGCCCTAGAGCTGAAAGGCACAACGTACAGGCTTCTTTCCAAAGGGCGAGTTGGGCCCCACAGCATCTTGCTTCCAGCTCTTTGGGAACCTAAGAAACAACTCGCTCTGCACAGTGCTGTTACAGCCTACCGGGAACATCTCTTAAAAAGGCCAGTGTAACGCAGTTTATTTTCAGTCCTGATCTGGCTGAAGTAGGACTTCTGCTCTGGGTGCGCTACATTGCCCTAGAGCTGAAAGGCCCAACGTGCAGGCTTCTTTCCAAAGGGCGAGTTGGGTCCCACAGCATCTTGCTTCCAGCTCTTTGGGAAGCTTAGAAACAACTCGCTCTGCACAGTGCTCTTACAGCCTACCGGGAACATCTCTACCAAAGGCCTGTGAAACGCAGTTTCTTTGCAGGCCTGATCTGGCAGAAGTTGGACTTCTGCTCTGGCTGTGCTACTTTGCCCTAGAGCTGAAAGGCACAACGTGCAGGCTTCTTTCCAAAGGGCGAGTTGGGCCCCACAGCATCTTGCTTCCAGCTCTTTGGGAAGCTAAGAAACAACTCACTCTGCACAGTGCCCTTACAGCCTACGGGGATCATCTCTTCCAAAGGCCTGTGAAACACAGTTTCTTTGAGGGCCTGATCTGGCTGAAGTAGGACTTCTGCTATGGGTGTGCTACATTGCCCTAGAGCTGAAAGGCGCAACGTGCAGGCTTCTTTAAAAAAGGGCGACTTGGGCCCCACAGCATCTTGCTTCCAGCTCTTTGGGAACCTAAGAAACAACTTGCTCTGCACAGTGCTCTTACAGCCTACCGGGAACATCTCTTAAAAAGGCCAGTGTAACGCAGTTTATTTTCAGTCCTGATCTGGCTGAAGTAGGACTTCTGCTCTGGTTGTGCTGCATTGCCCTAGAGCTGAAAGGCCCAACGTGAAGGCTTCTTTCCAAAGGGCGAGTTGGGCCCCACAGCATCTTGCTTCCAGCTCTTTGGGAAGCTTAGAAACAACTCGCTCTGCACAGTGCTCTTACAGCCTACGGGGATCATCTCTTCCAAAGGCCTGTGAAACGCAGTTTCTTTGCAGGCCTGATCTGGCTGAAGTAGGACTTCTGCTCTGGGTGTGCTACATTGCCCTAGAGCTGAAAGGTCCAACGTGCAGGCTTCTTTCCAAAGGGCGAGTTGGGCCCCACAGCATCTTGCTTCCAGCTCTTTGGGAAGCTAAGAAACAACTCGCTCTGCACAGTGCTCTTACAGCCTACCGGGAACATCTCTTCCAAAGGCCTGTGAAACGCAGTTTCTTTGCAGGCCTGATCTGGCTGAAGTAGGACTTCTGCTCTGGGTGTGCTACATTGCCATAGAGCTGAAAGGCACAACGTGCAGGCTTCTTTCCAAAGGGCGAGTTGGGCCCCACAGCATCTTGCTTCCAGCTCTTTGGGAAGCTTAGAAACAACTCGCTCTGCACAGTGCTCTTACAGCCTACCGGGAACATCTCTTCCAAAGGCCTGTGAAACGCAGTTTCTTTGCAGGCCTGATCTGGCTGAAGTAGGACTTCTGCTCTGGGTGTGCTACATTGCCATAGAGCTGAATGGCACAACGTGCAGGCTTCTTTAAAAAGGGCGACTTGGGCCCCACAGCATCTTGCTTCCAGCTCTTTGGGAACCTAAGAAACAACTTGCTCTGCACAGTGCCTTTACAGCCTACCGGGAACATCTCTGAAAAAGGCCAGTGTAACGCAGTTTATTTTCAGGCCTGATCTGGCTGAAGTAGGACTTCTGCTCTGGGTGTGCTACATTGCCCTAGAGCTGAAAGGCACAACGTGCAGGCTTCTTTCCAAAGGGCGAGTTGGGCTCCACAGCATCTTGCTTCCAGCTCTTTGGGAAGCTAAGAAACAACTCGCTCTGCACAGTGCTCTTACCGCCTACCGGGAACATCTCTTCCAAATGCCTGTGAAACGCAGTTTCTTTGCAGGCCTGATCTGGCTGAATTAGGACTTCTGCTCTGGGTGTGCTACATTGTCCTAGAGCTGAAAGGCACAACGTGCAGGCTTCCTTCCAAAGGGCGACTTCGCCGCACAGCATCTTGCTTCCAGCTGTTTCGGAAGCTAAGAAACAACTCACTCTGCACAGTGCCCTTACAGCCTACGGGGATCATCTCTTCCAAAGGCCTGTGAAACACAGTTTCTTTGCAGGCCTGATCTGGCTGAAGTAGGACTTCTGCTCTGGGTGTGCTACATTGCCCTAGAGCTGAAAGGCACAACGTACAGGCTTCTTTCCAAAGGGCGAGTTGGGCCCCACAGCATCTTGCTTCCAGCTCTTTGGGAACCTAAGAAACAACTCGCTCTGCACAGTGCTGTTACAGCCTACCGGGAACATCTCTTAAAAAGGCCAGTGTAACGCAGTTTATTTTCAGTCCTGATCTGGCTGAAGTAGGACTTCTGCTCTGGGTGCGCTACATTGCCATAGAGCTGAAAGGCCCAACGTGCAGGCTTCTTTCCAAAGGGCGAGTTGGGTCCCACAGCATCTTGCTTCCAGCTCTTTGGGAAGCTTAGAAACAACTCGCTCTGCACAGTGCTCTTACAGCCTACCGGGAACATCTCTACCAAAGGCCTGTGAAACGCAGTTTCTTTGCAGGTCTGATCTGGCAGAAGTTGGACTTCTGCTCTGGCTGTGCTACTTTGCCCTAGAGCTGAAAGGCACAACGTGCAGGCTTCTTTCCAAAGGGCGAGTTGGGCCCCACAGCATCTTGCTTCCAGCTCTTTGGGAAGCTAAGAAACAACTCACTCTGCACAGTGCCCTTACAGCCTACGGGGATCATCTCTTCCAAAGGCCTGTGAAACACAGTTTCTTTGAGGGCCTGATCTGGCTGAAGTAGGACTTCTGCTATGGGTGTGCTACATTGCCCTAGAGCTGAAAGGCGCAACGTGCAGGCTTCTTTAAAAAAGGGCGACTTGGGCCCCACAGCATCTTGCTTCCAGCTCTTTGGGAACCTAAGAAACAACTTGCTCTGCACAGTGCTCTTACAGCCTACCGGGAACATCTCTTAAAAAGGCCAGTGTAACGCAGTTTATTTTCAGTCCTGATCTGGCTGAAGTAGGACTTCTGCTCTGGTTGTGCTGCATTGCCCTAGAGCTGAAAGGCCCAACGTGCAGGCTTCTTTCCAAAGGGCGAGTTGGGCCCCACAGCATCTTGCTTCCAGCTCTTTGGGAAGCTTAGAAACAACTCGCTCTGCACAGTGCTCTTACAGCCTACGGGGATCATCTCTTCCAAAGGCCTGTGAAACGCAGTTTCTTTGCAGGCCTGATCTGGCTGAAGTAGGACTTCTGCTCTGGGTGTGCTACATTGCCCTAGAGCTGAAAGGTCCAACGTGCAGGCTTCTTTCCAAAGGGCGAGTTGGGCCCCACAGCATCTTGCTTCCAGCTCTTTGGGAAGCTAAGAAACAACTCGCTCTGCACAGTGCTCTTACAGCCTACCGGGAACATCTCTTCCAAAAGCCTGTGAAACGCAGTTTCTTTGCAGGCCTGATCTGGCTGAAGTAGGACTTCTGCTCTGGGTGTGCTACATTGCCATAGAGCTGAAAGGCACAACGTGCAGGCTTCTTTCCAAAGGGCGAGTTGGGCCCCACAGCATCTTGCTTCCAGCTCTTTGGGAAGCTTAGAAACAACTCGCTCTGCACAGTGCTCTTACAGCCTACCGGGAACATCTCTTCCAAAGGCCTGTGAAACGCAGTTTCTTTGCAGGCCTGATCTGGCTGAAGTAGGACTTCTGCTCTGGGTGTGCTACATTGCCATAGAGCTGAATGGCACAACGTGCAGGCTTCTTTAAAAAGGGCGACTTGGGCCCCACAGCATCTTGCTTCCAGCTCTTTGGGAACCTAAGAAACAACTTGCTCTGCACAGTGCCTGTACAGCCTACCGGGAACATCTCTGAAAAAGGCCAGTGTAACGCAGTTTATTTTCAGGCCTGATCTGGCTGAAGTAGGACTTCTGCTCTGGGTGTGCTACATTGCCCTAGAGCTGAAAGGCACAACGTGCAGGCTTCTTTCCAAAGGGCGAGTTGGGCTCCACAGCATCTTGCTTCCAGCTCTTTGGGAAGCTAAGAAACAACTCGCTCTGCACAGTGCTCTTACCGCCTACCGGGAACATCTCTTCCAAATGCCTGTGAAACGCAGTTTCTTTGCAGGCCTGATCTGGCTGAAGTAGGACTTCTGCTCTGGGTGTGCTACATTGTCCTAGAGCTGAAAGGCACAACGTGCAGGCTTCCTTCCAAAGGGCGACTTCGCCGCACAGCATCTTGCTTCCAGCTGTTTCGGAAGCTAAGAAACAACTCACTCTGCACAGTGCCCTTACAGCCTACGGGGATCATCTCTTCCAAAGGCCTGTGAAACACAGTTTCTTTGCAGGCCTGATCTGGCTGAAGTAGGACTTCTGCTCTGGGTGTGCTACATTGCCCTAGAGCTGAAAGGCACAACGTACAGGCTTCTTTCCAAAGGGCGAGTTGGGCCCCACAGCATCTTGCTTCCAGCTCTTTGGGAACCTAAGAAACAACTCGCTCTGCACAGTGCTGTTACAGCCTACCGGGAACATCTCTTAAAAAGGCCAGTGTAACGCAGTTTATTTGCAGGCCTGATCTGGCTGAAGTAGGACTTCTGCTCTGGGTGTGCTACATTGCCCTAGAGCTGAAAGGCACAACGTGCAGGCTTCTTTCCAAAGGGCGAGTTGGGCCCCACAGCATCTTGCTTCCAGCTCTTTGGGAAGCTAAGAAACAACACGCTCTGCACAGTGCTCTTACAGGCTACGGCGACCATCTCTTCCAAAGGCCTGTGAAACGCAGTTTCTTTGCAGGCCTGATCTGGCTGAAGTAGGACTTCTGCTCTGGGTGTGCTACATTGCCCTAGAGCTGAAAGGTCCAACGTGCAGGCTTCTTTCCAAAGGGCGAGTTGGGCCCCACAGCATCTTGCTTACAGCTCTTTGGGAAGCTAAGAAACAACTCGCTCTGCACAGTGCTCTTACAGCTTACCGGGAACATCTCTTCCAAAGGCCTGTGAAACGCAGTTTCTTTGCAGGCCTGATCTGGCTGAAGTAGGACTTCTGCTCTGGGTGTGCTACATTGCCCTAGAGCTGAAAGGCCCAACGTGCAGGCTTCTTTCCAAAGGGCGAGTTGGGCCCCACAGCATCTTGCTTCCTGCTCTTTGGGAAGCTAAGAAACAACTCGCTCTGCACAGTGCTCTTACCGCCTACCGGGAACATCTCTTCCAAATGCCTGTGAAACGCAGTTTCTTTGCAGGCCTGATGTGGCTGAAGTAGGACTTCTGCCCTGGGTGTGCTACATTGCCCTAGAGCTGAAAGGCACAACGTGCAGGCTTCTTTCCAAAGGGCGACTTGGGCCGTACAGCATCTTGCTTCCAGCTCTTTCGGAAGCTAAGAAACAACTCACTCTGCACAGTGCCCTTACAGCCTACGGGGATAATCTCTTCCAAAGGCCTATGAAACACAGTTTCTTTGCAGGGCTGATCTGGCTGAAGTAGGACTTCTGCTCTGGGTGTGCTACATTGCCCTAGAGCTGAAAGGCACAACGTGCAGGCTTCTTTCCAAAGGGCGAGTTGGGCCCCACAGCATCTTGCTTCCAGCTCTTTGGGAAGCTAAGAAACAACTCGCTCTGCACAGTGCTCTTACAGCCTACTGGGAACATATGTTCCAAAGGCCTGTGAAACGCAGTTTGTTTGCAGGCCTGATCTGGCTGAAGTAGGACTTCTGCTCTGGGTGTGCTACATTGCCCTAGAGCTGAAAGGCACAACGTGCCGGCTTCTTTCCAAAGGGCGACTTGGGCCCCACAGCATCTTGCTTCCAAATCTTTCGGAAGCTAAGAAACAACTCACTCTGCACAGTGCCCTTACAGCCTACGGGGATCATCTCTTCCAAAGGCGTATGAAACACAGTTTCGTTGCAGGGCTGATCTGGCTGAAGTAGGACTTCTGCTCTGGGTGTGCTACATTGCCCTAGAGCTGAAAGGCCCAACGTGCAGGCTTCTTTCCACAGGGCGAGTTGGGCCCCACAGCATCTTGCTTACAGATCTTTGGGAACCTAATAAACAACTCGCTCTGCACAGTGCTCTTACAGCCTACCGGGAACATCTCTTCCAAAGGCCTGTGAAACGCAGTTTCTTCGCAGGCCTGATCTGGCTGAAGTAGGACTTCTGCTCTGGGTGTGCTACATTGGCCTAGATCTGAAAGGCACAACGTGCAGGCTTCTTTCCAAAGGGCGAGTTGGGCCCCACAGCATCTTGCTTCCAGCTCTTTGGGAAGCTAAGAAACAACTCGCTCTGCACAGTGCTCTAACAGCTTTCCGGGAACATCTCTTCCAAAGGCCTGTGAAACGCAGTTTCTTTGCAGGCCTGATCTGGCTGAAGTAGGACTTCTGCTCTGGGTGTGCTACATTGCCCTAGAGCTTAAAGGCCCAACGTGTAGGCTTCTTTCCAAAGGGCGAGTTGGGACCCACAGCATCTTGCTTCCAGCTCTTTGGGAAGCTAAGAAACAACTCGCTCTGCACAGTGCTCTTACAGCCTACCCGGACCATCTCTTCCAAAGTCCTGTAAAACGCAATTTCTTTGCAGGCCTGATCTGGCTGAAGTAGGACTTCTGCTCTGGGTGTGCTATATTGCCCTAGAGCTGAAAGGTCCAACGTGCAGGCTTCTTTCCAAAGGGCGAGTTGGGCCCCACAGCATCTTGCTTCCAGCTCTTTGGGAAGCTAAGAAACAACTCGCTCTGCACAGTGCTCTTACAGCTTACCGGGAACATCTCTTCCAAAGGCCTGCGAAACGCAGTTTCTTTGCAGGCCTGATCTGGCTGAAGTAGGACTTCTGCTCTGGGTGTGCTACATTGCCCTAGAGCTGAATGTCACAACGTGCAGGCTTCTTTCCAAAGGGCGAGTTGGGCCCCACAGCATCTTGCTTCCAGCTCTTTGGGAAGCTAAGAAACAACTCGCTCTGCACAGTGCTCTTACAGCCTACCGGGAACATCTCTTCCAAAGGCCTGCGAAACGCAGTTTCTTTGCAGGCCTGATCTGGCTGAAGTAGGACTTCTGCTCTGGGTGTGCTACATTGCCCTAGAGCTGAAAGGCACATCGTGCAGGCTTCTTTCCAAAGGGCGAGTTGGGCCACACAGCATCTTGCTTCCAGCTCTTTGGGAACCTAAGAAACAACTCGCTCTGCACTGTGCTCTTACAGCCAACCGGGAACATCTCTTCCAAAGGCCTGCGAAACGCAGTTTCTTTGCAGGCCTGATCTGGCTGAAGTAGGACTTCTGCTCTGGGTGTGCTACATTGCCCTATAGCTGAAAGGCACATCGTGCAGGCTTCTTTCCAAAGGGCGAGTTGGGCCCCACAGCATCTTGCTTCCAGCTCTTTGGGAAGCTAAGAAACAACTCGCTCTGCACAGTGCTCTTACAGCCTACTGGGAACATATGTTCCAAAGGCCTGTGAAACGCAGTTTGTTTGCAGGCCTGATCTGGCTGAAGTAGGACTTCTGCTCTGGGTGTGCTACATTGCCCTAGAGCTGAAAGGCACAACGTGCCGGCTTCTTTCCAAAGGGCGACTTGGGCCCCACAGCATCTTGCTTCCAAATCTTTCGGAAGCTAAGAAACAACTCACTCTGCACAGTGCCCTTACAGCCTACGGGGATCATCTCTTCCAAAGGCCTATGAAACACAGTTTCTTTGCAGGGCTGATCTGGCTGAAGTAGGACTTCTGCTCTGGGTGTGCTACATTGCCCTAGAGCTGAAAGGCCCAACGTGCAGGCTTCTTTCCACAGGGCGAGTTGGGCCCCACAGCATCTTGCTTACAGCTCTTTGGGAACCTAAGAAACAACTCGCTCTGCACAGTGCTCTTACAGCCTCCCGGGAACATCTCTTAAAAAGGCCAGTTTAACGCAGTTTATTTGCAGGCCTGATCTGGCTGAAGTAGGACTTCTGCTCTGGGTGTGCTACATTGCCCTAGAGCTGAAAGGCCCAACGTGCAGGCTTCTTTCCAAAGGGCGAGTTGGGACCCACAGCATCTTGCTTCCAGCTCTTTGGGAAGCTAAGAAACAACTCGCTCTGCACAGTGCTCTTACAGCCTACCCGGACCATCTCTTCCAAAGTCCTGTGAAACGCAATTTCTTTGCAGGCCTGATCTGGCTGAAGTAGGACTTCTGCTCTGGGTGTGCTACATTGCCCTAGATCTGAAAGGTCCAACGTGCAGGCTTCTTTCCAAAGGGCGAGTTGGGCCCCACAGCATCTTGCTTCCAGCTCTTTGGGAAGCTAAGAAACAACTCGCTCTGCACAGTGCTCTTACAGCTTACCGGGAACATCTCTTGCAAAGGCCTGCGAAACGCAGTTTCTTTGCAGGCCTGATCTGGCTGAAGTAGGACTTCTGCTCTGGGTGTGCTACATTGCCCTAGAGCTGAATGGCACAACGTGCAGGCTTCTTTCCAAAGGGCGAGTTGGGCCCCATAGCATCTTGCTTCCAGCTCTTTGGGAAGCTAAGAAACAACTCGCACTGCACAGTGCTCTTACAGCCTACCGGGAACATCTCTTCCAAAGGCCTGCGAAACGCAGTTTCTTTGCAGGCCTGATCTGGCTGAAGTAGGACTTCTGCTCTGGGTGTGCTACATTGCCCTAGAGCTGAAAGCTCCAACGTGCAGGCTTCTTTCCAAAGGGCGAGTTGGGCCCCACAGCATCTTGCTTCCAGCTCTTTGGGAAGCTAAGAAACAACTCGCTCTGCACAGTGCTCTTACAGCTTACCGGGAACATCTCTTCCAAAGGCCTGTGAAACGCAGTTTCTTTGCAGGCCTGATCTGGCAGAAGTAGGACTTCTGCACTGGGTGTGCGACATTGCCCTAGAGCTGAAAGGCACAACGTGCAGGCTTCTTTCCAAAGGGCGAGTTGTGCCCCACAGCATCTTGCTTCCAGCTCTTTGGGAACCTAAGAAACAACTCGCTCTGCACTGTGCTCTTACAGCCAACCGGGAACATCTCTTCCAAAGGCCTGCGAAACGCAGTTTCTTTGCAGGCCTGGTGTGGCTGAAGTAGGACTTCTGCTCTGGGTGTGCTACATTGCCCTAGAGCTGAAAGGCACAACGTGCAGGCTTCTTTCCAAAGGGCGAGTTGGGCCCCACAGCATCTTTCTTACAGCTCTTTGGGAAGCTAGGAAACAACTCGCTCTGCACTGTGCTCTTACAGCCTACCGGGAACATCTCTTCCAAAGGCCTTTGAAACGCAGTTTCTTTGCAGGCCTGATCTGGCTGAAGTAGGACTTCTGCTCTGGGTGTGCTACATTGCCCTAGAGCTGAAAGGCCCAACGTGCAGGCTTCTTTCCAAAGGGCGATTTGGGCCCCACAGCATCTTGCTTCCAGCTCTTTGGGAAGCTAAGAAACAACTCGCTCTGCACAGTGCTCTTACAGCTTACCGGGAACATCTCTTCCAAAGGCCTGTGAAACGCAGTTTCTTTGCACGCCTGATCTGGCAGAAGTAGGACTTCCGCTCTGGGTGTGCTACATTGCCCTAGAGCTGAAAGGCACAACGTGCAGGCTTCTTTCCAAAGGGCGAGTTGGGCCACACAGCATCTTGCTTCCAGCTCTTTGGGAACCTAAGAAACAACTCGCTCTGCACTGTGCTCTTACAGCCAACCGGGAACATCTCTTCCAAAGGCCTGCGAAACGCAGTTTCTTTGCAGGCCTGATCTGGCTGAAGTAGGACTTCTGCTCTGGGTGTCCTACATTGCCCTAGAGCTGAAAGGCACAACGTGCAGGCTTCT
This sequence comes from Equus przewalskii, assembly GCF_037783145.1. Lineage (NCBI taxonomy): Eukaryota > Metazoa > Chordata > Mammalia > Perissodactyla > Equidae > Equus > Equus przewalskii. The sequence continues at coordinate 335,545 of NW_027228657.1, read as the reverse complement.
TTCCAAATGGCGAGTTGGGCCCCACAGCATCTTGCTTCCAGCTCTTTGGGAAGCTAAGAAACTACTCGCTCTGCACAGTGCTCTTAAAGCCTACCGGGAACATCTCTTCCAAATGCCTGTGAAACGCAGTTTCTTTGCAGGCCTGATCTGGCTGAAGTAGGACTTCTGCTCTGGGTGTGCTACATTGCCATAGAGCTGAAAGGCCCAACGTGCAGGCTTCTTTCCAAAGGGCGAGTTGGGCCACACAGCATATTGCTTCCAGCTCTTTGGGAAGCTAAGAAACAACTCGCTCTGCACAGTGCTCTTACAGCCTACTGGGAACATATCTTCCAAAGGCCTGTGAAACGCAGTTTCTTTGCAGGCCTGATCTGGCTGAAGTAGGACTTCTGCTCTGGGTGTGCTACATTGCCCTAGAGCTGAAAGGCACAACGTGCAGGCTTCTTTCCAAAGGGCGAGTTGGGCCCCACAGCATCTTGCTTCCAGCTCTTTGGGAAGCTAAGAAACAACTCGCTCTGCACAGTGCTCTTACAGCCTACCGGGAACATCTCTTGCAAAGGCCTGTGAAACGCAGTTTCTTTGCAGGCCTGATCTGGCTGAAGTAGGACTTCTGCTCTGGGTGTGCTACATTGCCCTAGAGCTGAAAGGCACAACGTGCAGGCTTCTTTCCAAAGGGCGAGTTGGGCCCCACAGAATCTTGCTTCCAGCTCTTTGGGAAGCTAAGAAACAACTCGCTCTGCACAGTGCTCTTACCGCCTACCGGGAACATCTCTTCCAAATGCCTGTGAAACGCAGTTTCTTTGCAGGCCTGATCTGGCTGAAGTAGGACTTCTGCTCTGGGTGTGCTACATTGTCCTAGAGCTGAAAGGCACAACGTGCAGGCTTCTTTCCAAAGGGCGACTTGGGCCGCACAGCATCTTGCTTCCAGCTCTTTCGGAAGCTAAGAAACAACTCGCTCTGCACAGTGCTCCTACAGCCTACCGGGAACATCTCTTAAAAAGGCCAGTGTAACGCAGTTTATTTGCAGGCCTGATCTGGCTGAAGTAGCACTTCTGCTCTGGGTGTGCTACATTGCCCTAGAGCTGAAAGGCACAACGTGCAGGCTTCTTTCCAAAGGGCGAGTTGGGACCCACAGCATCTTGCTTCCAGCTCTTTGGGAAGCTAAGAAACAACTCGCTCTGCACAGTGCTCTTACAGCCTACCGGGAACATCTCTTAAAAAGGCCAGTGTAACGCAGTTTATTTGCAGGCCTGATCTGGCTGAAGTAGCACTTCTGCTCTGGGTGTGCTACATTGCCTAGAGCTGAAAGGCACAACGTGCAGGGTTCTTTCCAAAGGGCGAGTTGGGCCCCACAGCATCTTGCTTCCAGCTCTTTGGGAAGCTAAGAAACAACTCGCTCTGCACAGTGCTCTTACAGCCTACGGGGAACATCTCTTCCAAAGGCCTGTGAAATACAGTTTCTTTGCAGGCCTGATATGGCTGAAGTAGGACTTCTGCTCTGGGTGTGCTGCATTGCCCTAGCGCTGAAGGGAACAACGTGCAGGCTTCTTTCCAAAGGGCGAGTTGGGCCCCACAGCATCTTGCTTCCAGCTCTTTGGGAAGCTAAGAAACAACTCGCTCTGCTCAGTGCTCTTACAGCCTAGTGGGAACATCTCTTCCAAAGGCATGTGTAACGCAGTGTCTTTGCAGGCCTGATCTGGCTGAAGTAGGACTGCTGCTCTGGCTGTGCTACATTGCCCTAGAGCTGAAAGGCACAACGTGCAGGCTTCTTTCCAAAGGGCGAGTTGGGCCCCACAGCATCTTTCTTACAGCTCTTTGGGAAGCTAGGAAACAACTCGCTCTGCACTGTGCTCTTACAGCCTACCGGGAACATCTCTTCCAAAGGCCTTTGAAACGCAGTTTCTTTGCAGGCCTGATCTGGCTGAAGTAGGACTTCTGCTCTGGGTGTGCTACATTGCCCTAGAGCTGAAAGGCCCAACGTGCAGGCTTCTTTCCAAAGGGCGATTTGGGCCCCACAGCATCTTGCTTCCAGCTCTTTGGGAAGCTAAGAAACAACTCGCTCTGCACAGTGCTCTTACAGCCTACCGGGAACATCTCTTCCAAAGGCCTGTGAAACGCAGTTTCTTTGCACGCCTGATCTGGCAGAAGTAGGACTTCTGCTCTGGGTGTGCTACATTGCCCTAGAGCTGAAAGGCACAACGTGCAGGCTTCTTTCCAAAGGGCGAGTTGGGCCACACAGCATCTTGCTTCCAGCTCTTTGGGAACCTAAGAAACAACTCGCTCTGCACTGTGCTCTTACAGCCAACCGGGAACATCTCTTCCAAAGGCCTGCGAAACGCAGTTTCTTTGCAGGCCTGATCTGGCTGAAGTAGGACTTCTGCTCTGGGTGTCCTACATTGCCCTAGAGCTGAAAGGCACAACGTGCAGGCTTCTTACCAAAGGGCGAGTTGGGCCCCACAGCATCTTGCTTCCAGCTCTTTGGGAAGCTAAGAAACAACTTGCTCTGCACAGTGCTCTTACAGCCTACCCGGAACATCTCTTCCAAAGTCCTGTGAAACGCAGTTTCTTTGCAGGCCTTATCTGGCTGAAGTAGGACGTCTGCTCTGGTTTGTTATTTTGCCCTAGAGCTGAAAGGCACAACGTGCAGGCTTCTTTCCAAAGGGCGAGTTGGGACCCACCGCATCTTGCTTCCAGCTCTTTGGGAAGCTAAGAAACAACTCGCTCTGCACAGTGCTCTTACAGCCTACCGGGAACATCCCTTCCGAAGGCCTGTGAAACGCAGTTTCTTTGCAGGCCTGATCTGGCTGAAGTAGGACTTCTGCTCTGGGTGTGCTACATTGCCCTAGAGCTGAAAGGCACAACGTGCAGGCTTCTTTCCAAAGGGTGAGTTGGGCCCCACAGCATCTTGCTTCCAGCTCTTTGGGAAGCTAAGAAACAACTCGCTCTGCACTGTGCTCTTACCGCCAACCGGGAACATCCCTTCCGAAGGCCTGTGAAACGCAGTTTCTTTGCAGGCCTGATCTGGCTGAAGTAGGACTTCTGCTCTGGGTGTGCTACATTGCCCTAGAGCTGAAAGGCCCAACGTGCAGGCTTCTTTCCAAAGGGCGAGTTGGGCCCCACAGCATCTTGCTTCCAGCTCTTTGGGAAGCTAAGAAACAACTCGCTCTGCACAGTGCTCTTACAGCCTACCGGGAACATCTCTTGCAAAGGCCTGTGAAACGCAGTTTCTTTGCAGGCCTGATCTGGCTGAAGTAGGACTTCATCTCTGGGTGTGCTACATTGCCCTAGAGCTGAAAGGCCCAACGTGCAGGCTTCTTTCCAAAGGCCGAGTTGGGCCCCACAGCATCTTGCTTCCAGCTCTTTGGGAAGCTAAGAAACAACTCGCTCTGCACAGTGCTCCTACAGCCTACCGGGAACATCTCTTAAAAAGGCCAGTGTAACGCACTTTATTTGCAGGCCTGATCTGGCTGAAGTAGCACTTCTGCTCTGGGTGTGCTACATTGCCCTAGAGCTGAAAGGCACAACGTGCAGGGTTCTTTCCAAAGGGCGAGTTGGGCCCCACAGCATCTTGCTTCCAGCTCTTTGGGAAGCTAAGAAACAACTCGCTCTGCACAGTGCTCTTACAGCCTACGGGGAACATCTCTTCCAAA